>NC_134407.1:1822344-1909759 GCF_038048845.1 Mixophyes fleayi
CCACTCATGGGGGAACCTACCACCCACTCATGGGGGAACCTAGAACCCACTCATGGGGGGGAACCTACCACTCACTTATAGGGGAACCTAGCACCCACTCATGGGGGAACCTTCCACCCAATCATGGGGGGAACCTAGAACCCACTTATAGGGGAACATAGCACCCACTCATGGGGGGAACCTACTACTCACTTATAGGGGAACATAGCACCCACTCATGGGGGAACCTTCCACCCACTCATAGGGGAACCTTCCACCCACTCATGGGGACCATAGCACCCACTCATGGGGGGAACCTAGCGCCCACTTATATGGGAACATAACACCCACTCATGGGGGAGCCTACCATTGTACCCTGGAGGAATGTGCCATCTTTGTACAGGGGCTGGTCGATGTCTCAGGAGAGGCCACATGCAGGGAATCCAGGAACTAATTCATGTTTTCTTGCTTTAAAAGTCTAAATGACTCGTATAATACTTTGCTGATAGATGTAATAATTATTATATTCTAGAACGGTACAGAGGCTGTGAGGGATAAGAAGGTCCTGCTTCACGTGTGGCCTCGGGCCAGATACTCACTGGGTGCATCCAAAACGTCACATCTCATCTGACAAACACAGGGACAATCTTTCAAGGTTACAGAAATGTTTGTCCCTTTCATTCCATAAGTCAAACTAAGAGAAGCATAAAATCCTCTTGTCTGAGTCTGAGATGAGTCAGAGTAAGAATAATAATGTTATTATTAATAGCAGCCGGAGAGGATTCACCTCGTGCCGCGCACAGGATGTATGATACCCAACCACCATCGTTACTGCTAGATTTATAGTGCGGTGCGGAATAGCGAAGTACAAGCTGAATTAGATAGTAACATTCTGTTCCAATAGTAACAACGCAGAAAGAATCCAAAAGAAAGACTGAAATCATAAATAAAAAAAAGGTCCAAAGTAACATTAACATAATGGAAGTAACTTTAGTACAAAGTTACCAGTGATCATTATACCAGTCGCTATTATCTGATTCATTCCTGATATTCTACTGTACAAAGTGTAATATAACCAGTTTTATGTATTGGGCAGTAATAATATTAATAAGATGCACTAAATGCGTTATTACACTCACCTAGTACCCCCATCGCCAGTCCTCCCAGCGCTATCCCCATGGCGTTACCTCGCTCCTCGTCATCGGTGTAAACGCTGGCCAGCATGCCCATACCTGCGGGGGAGGGCAGAGAGGGGACTCAGACTGACCCCCCTCAGTACATATATATATATATATCTTGGTGGAGTATATATATATATATATATATATATATATATATATACACACATATATATTACACAGACTTTGTTTGTGCAGGAAATATGCTAATAATAAAAGTATAAATAATAAGAATCCATTCTTGTTTGTGGAGTATAACGATCTTATGTGACGGACACAAAATTTGTTTCCTTTCGCTCAGTAGAAGAATCCAATTATATCTGAGGACATTTCATGCAGTAATTGTATAACAGAACAGAACTGTGTATTACACCATTTATATTCCACAACTCAGCCAGAATTAACCCTTCTTTGTCCAAAGTCAAGAATAATAAAATTGCTTTGGAAGATTAGGAAATAGAGAGGTTTAACCTGCTGTAACCGGTACATTGGGAAACTGTGAATGTCAATGAGGTGTCACAATGTCCCCTAACATCACCGTTTAGGTATCTGACAGATATATCAACACTTAATATTAATATTACAGCCAATTAGCTGTCACCCGTGAGACGAGGGCTCCTAGCCCCAACCTTGTCTGACCCCTGACTGTATATTACTCCGGATATGTCTGTAAATATCACCGTTCCCCCCAAAGACCATTTTATGCCATATAAAAAGTGCACTAGATACACCAATAATGGAGAATATCTGTTTATAAATATATTTATATTGGGATGTAGACACCTTGCATCTCGACCCCTCCATTCTGCACAAGATCTGCGTCTCTCTTCCACTCTCATCACTTCCTCCCATTCCCATTACAGCATTTATTTTGGGCTGCACCCATGTTGTGGAATTCCCTCCCTCGCACAGTAAGACTTTTCTCTAGTCTTCAAACCTTCAAGCGCACTCAAAAAACACAAGACGACAACCCTCTGCCCAACATTGCTGTGTGACTGATCACACAGCCAACACAATACTTTTTACCTTTGCATTCTAGCTGGACCAATGTACAATATGATGTAGCATGTGCCCTTGTGTATCAAACCATTGTCCCATAGATTGTAAGCTGTGAGCAGGGCCCTCTTACCTCTCTGTATGTATTACACAGTATTGTTTTATTGATGTTTGTTCCCAATTGTACAGCGCTACGGAATATGTTGGTGCTATATAAATAAGTGATTATAACGAAGGGTTTTGCAGACCTACCTGCGACAGAGGAGCAGGATGAGCCGATTCCTTGCAGGGATCTCGCAATAAAAAGCAACGTGTAGGTCCCGGAGAAGGCGAACACTGTGGAGAGAGAGGTAAAGATCATTCTACGTTGGGGTCATTGCTGTATGGTGAGAGTTACCCCTGACTCATAGGGGCCACTCAAGTTCCTTCTATAGTGGCCAAAACCTGTGAAGCTTTGTGAGCTGGAAAGTTGGACACAAATTGGAAAGGTTCAGAGCCGCCATCCCCAGCTGTTTCCTCCAGGTTTGTGGAACTACATGTCCCAGCATCTCCTGACAGCCATTGACTGGAAGAGCGTGCCAGTGCTTGCTGAACTACAAGCACCAGCATGCTCCTCCAACCAGTGGCTCCCAGTGTGTGCTGGGACATGTAGTTCCACAACGTAGTTCCAGTATAATGCCGGCTTTGTTATCCAAGTGTCATTCATGTTACAGAAGCCTTGTGATTGGCTGAGCGGCTACTGTTCATTCACCACAGTCGTTGGAGGGGGACGGGGTCGCTTGTTAGGGTTTGTGCTTTTTTGTTTTTTTCCCAATTGGATTATGAAGAAAAAAAAATTCAGTTTTTTTATAATATAGTGATGGACCAGGGTAGTAGGTGAGAATGTATTTAAATTTAGTTTAAAATGTATGTTTGTTATTTATTGACTTATTTATACTATATTGGTGTAGTGAGCAGGGATCTTAGGAACCCCTAATATCCCCTAAGATTACCATTATACTGGAACCACGGACGTGACACAGTGCCAATCGTTGCCCAGATCCTGACCTTCACAGATCAGGGTTAGACACCAGCGCGTTTCACCACAGGGGTGACAATCTATTGGGGGGAGGGGAGCGGTGCGCTGTTATTTATTGTCCCTCCCATAGACTCAGCCCTCTGATGACTGTATGATGTCTCAGGCTGTACTGTGCTGGGGCAGGCTGATCATTCCATGGGGGACGGGGAGCTTCTCATTAAGGATTTACTTGTATATTTAATATTATATCATTTCCATTCCAACAGCTTAGTACACAGAAATCCTCTCCAGCCCAAGCTGTTTGGACAGAGTGATTTTTTAATGTAATATATCATTCATTTGATGTGATATAGACGATATACTTGTGTTTCAATCCTATTGACCCTGAATCTGTTTCTAACCCTGAAGAGTACTCACAGGTTCAGGTGAGAACAGCTGATGGCGTGTGAGTGACGTGTGCAGCGGACTGAGGGGTCTCTTCTCGCCCTACAGGGTGTACTATGATAGACACAGACTATGAGGAGTCTGCGGAGCGATGGATGATTACATACTATACATTACCTGGTCTGGATACCCCTAGTTGGCAGACAGGAGACTGACAGTAGCGCCCCCTATAGAGGGTGGTTGTACTATGCAGCATTACTTACTGATTGTGGATAAGAACATGATGCAGAATCCGGCAAACATTGGGATCTGGTATCCGATCCTGGACAATAAAATACACAACATTGTAAGAGGCCGAATCTTCCGTTATCAGGTAACATCTACCCCAGTTACCCCCGTACGGCACATGTCAGTGATTACACCACATATAAACTCTGATTATATGACCCGTAACACTATACAACAGCGTCACCTAGTGGACAATCTACTGTGAAACTAGTATGAATAACCGTCCCAAACAACTGTGTACACAGCATCTGTCACACGTCATCTGTCACACGTCATCTGTCACACGTCATCTGTCACATGTCATATGTCACATGTCAACTGTCACTTATCTTTATAGAAAAACATTGTGTTAGAAATAATGGAGAACTGCGAAATCTAATGTGTGTCTGTAAGACTGCTGGGTATAATGTGTCTGTAAGACTGCTGGGTATAATGTGTCTGTAAGACTGCTGGGTATAATGTGTGTCTGTAAGACTGCTGGGTATAATGTGTGTCTGTAAGACTGCCGGGTATAATGTGTCTGTAAGACTGCTGGGTATAATGTGTGTCTGTAAGACTGCCGGGTATAATGTGTGTCTGTAAGACTGCTGGGTATAATGTGTCTGTAAGACTGCTGGGTATAATGTGTCTGTAAGACTGCTGGGTATAATGTGTCTGTAAGACTGCTGGGTATAATGTGTGTCTGTAAGACTGCTGGGTATAGTGTGTCTGTAAGACTGCTGGGTATAATGTGTCTGTAAGACTGCTGGGTATAATGTGTCTGTAAGACTGCTGACTATAATGTGTGTCTATAAGACTGCTGGGTATAATGTGTGTCTGTAAGACTGCCGGGTATAATGTGTGTCTGTAAGACTGCTGGGTATAATGTGTGTCTGTAAGACTGCTGGGTATAATGTGTCTGTAAGACTGCCGGGTATAATGTGTGTCTGTAAGACTGCTGGGTATAATGTGTGTCTGTAAGACTGCTGGGTATAATGTGTGTCTATAAGACTGCTGGGTATAATGTGTGTCTGTAAGACTGCCGGGTATAATGTGTCTGTAAGACTGCTGGGTATAATGTGTCTGTAAGACTGCCGGGTATAATGTGTGTCTGTAAGACTGCTGGGTATAATGTGTGTCTGTAAGACTGCTGGGTATAATGTGTGTCTGTAAGACTGCTGGGTATAATGTGTGTCTGTAAGACTGCTGGGTATAATGTGTGTCTGTAAGACTGCCGGGTATAATGTGTGTCTGTAAGACTGCTGGGTATAATGTGTCTGTAAGACTGCTGGGTATAGTGTGTCTGTAAGACTGCTGGGTATAATGTGTGTCTGTAAGACTGCTGGGTATAATGTGTGTCTGTAAGACTGCTGGGTATAATGTGTCTGTAAGACTGCTGGGTATAATGTGTGTCTGTAAGACTGCCGGGTATAATGTGTGTCTGTAAGACTGCTGGGTATAGTGTGTCTGTAAGACTGCTGGGTATAATGTGTGTCTGTAAGACTGCTGGGTATAATGTGTGTCTGTAAGACTGCTGGGTATAATGTGTGTCTGTAAGACTGCTGGGTATAATGTGTGTCTGTAAGACTGCTGGGTATAATGTGTGTCTATAAGACTGCCGGGTATAATGTGTGTCTGTAAGACTGCCGGGTATAATGTGTCTGTAAGACTGCTGACTATAATGTGTGTCTATAAGACTGCTGGGTATAATGTGTGTCTATAAGACTGCCGGGTATAATGTGTGTCTGTAAGACTGCTGGGTATAGTGTGTCTGTAAGACTGCTGGGTATAATGTGTCTGTAAGACTGCTGGGTATAGTGTGTCTGTAAGACTGCTGGGTATAATGTGTCTGTAAGACTGCCGGGTATAATGTGTGTCTGTAAGACTGCTGGGTATAATGTGTCTGTAAGACTGCTGGGTATAGTGTGTCTGTAAGACTGCTGGGTATAATGTGTGTCTGTAAGACTGCTGGGTATAGTGTGTGTCTGTAAGACTGCTGGGTATAATGTGTGTCTGTAAGACTGCTGGGTATAATGTGTCTGTAAGACTGCTGGGTATAATGTGTGTCTATAAGACTGCTGGGTATAATGTGTCTGTAAGACTGCTGGGTATAATGTGTGTCTGTAAGACTGCCGGGTATAATGTGTGTCTGTAAGACTGCTGGGTATAGTGTGTCTGTAAGACTGCCGGGTATAATGTGTGTCTGTAAGACTGCTGGGTATAGTGTGTCTGTAAGACTGCTGGGTATAATGTGTGTCTGTAAGACTGCTGGGTATAATGTGTGTCTGTAAGACTGCTGGGTATAATGTGTGTCTGTAAGACTGCTGGGTATAATGTGTGTCTGTAAGACTGCTGGGTATAATGTGTGTCTGTAAGACTGCTGGGTATAATGTGTCTGTAAGACTGCCGGGTATAATGTGTGTCTGTAAGACTGCCGGGTATAATGTGTGTCTGTAAGACTGCTGGGTATAGTGTGTCTGTAAGACTGCTGGGTATAATGTGTGTCTGTAAGACTGCTGGGTATAATGTGTGTCTGTAAGACTGCTGGGTATAATGTGTGTCTGTAAGACTGCTGGGTATAATGTGTGTCTGTAAGACTGCTGGGTATAATGTGTGTCTATAAGACTGCCGGGTATAATGTGTGTCTGTAAGACTGCCGGGTATAATGTGTCTGTAAGACTGCTGACTATAATGTGTGTCTATAAGACTGCTGGGTATAATGTGTGTCTGTAAGTCTGCTGGGTATAATGTGTGTCTGTAAGACTGCTGGGTATAGTGTGTCTGTAAGACTGCTGGGTATAATGTGTGTCTGTAAGACTGCTGGGTATAATGTGTCTGTAAGACTGCTGGGTATAGTGTGTCTGTAAGACTGCTGGGTATAATGTGTGTCTGTAAGACTGCTGGGTATAGTGTGTGTCTGTAAGACTGCTGGGTATAGTGTGTCTGTAAGACTGCTGGGTATAATGTGTCTGTAAGACTGCCGGGTATAATGTGTGTCTGTAAGACTGCTGGGTATAATGTGTCTGTAAGACTGCTGGGTATAGTGTGTCTGTAAGACTGCTGGGTATAATGTGTGTCTGTAAGACTGCTGGGTATAGTGTGTGTCTGTAAGACTGCTGGGTATAATGTGTGTCTGTAAGACTGCTGGGTATAATGTGTCTGTAAGACTGCTGGGTATAATGTGTGTCTATAAGACTGCTGGGTATAATGTGTCTGTAAGACTGCTGGGTATAATGTGTGTCTGTAAGACTGCCGGGTATAATGTGTCTGTAAGACTGCTGGGTATAATGTGTGTCTGTAAGACTGCTGGGTATAATGTGTGTCTGTAAGACTGCTGGGTATAATGTGTGTCTGTAAGACTGCTGGGTATAATGTGTCTGTAAGACTGCTGGGTATAATGTGTGTCTGTAAGACTGCTGGGTATAATGTGTCTGTAAGACTGCTGGGTATAATGTGTGTCTGTAAGACTGCTGGGTATAATGTGTCTGTAAGACTGCTGGGTATAGTGTGTCTGTAAGACTGCTGGGTATAATGTGTCTGTAAGACTGCTGGGTATAATGTGTGTCTGTAAGACTGCTGGGTATAATGTGTGTCTGTAAGACTGCTGGGTATAATGTGTGTCTGTAAGACTGCCGGGTATAATGTGTGTCTGTAAGACTGCCGGGTATAATGTGTGTCTATAAGACTGCTGGGTATAATGTGTGTCTGTAAGACTGTGGGTATAATGTGTGTCTGTAAGACTGCTGGGTATAATGTGTCTGTAAGACTGCTGGGTATAATGTGTGTCTGTAAGACTGTGGGTATAGTGTGTCTGTAAGACTGCTGGGTATAATGTGTCTGTAAGACTGCTGGGTATAATGTGTGTCTGTAAGACTGCTGGGTATAATGTGTCTGTAAGACTGCTGGGTATAATGTGTCTGTAAGACTGCTGGGTATAATGTGTCTGTAAGACTGCTGGGTATAATGTGTGTCTGTAAGACTGCTGGGTATAGTGTGTCTGTAAGACTGTGGGTATAATGTGTGTCTGTAAGACTGCTGGGTATAATGTGTCTGTAAGACTGCTGGGTATAATGTGTGTCTGTAAGACTGCTGGGTATAATGTGTGTCTGTAAGACTGCTGGGTATAATGTGTGTCTGTAAGACTGCCGGGTATAATGTGTGTCTGTAAGACTGCTGGGTATAATGTGTGTCTGTAAGACTGCCGGGTATAATGCGTGTCTATAAGACTGCTGGGTATAATGTGTGTCTGTAAGACTGCTGGGTATAATGTGTGTCTGTAAGACTGCTGGGTATAATGTGTGTCTGTAAGACTGCTGGGTATAGTGTGTCTGTAAGACTGCTGGGTATAATGTGTCTGTAAGACTGCCGGGTATAATGTGTGTCTATAAGACTGCTGGGTATAATGTGTCTGTAAGACTGTGGGTATAATGTGTGTCTGTAAGACTGCTGGGTATAATGTGTCTGTAAGACTGCTGGGTATAATGTGTGTCTGTAAGACTGCTGGGTATAATGTGTGTCTGTAAGACTGCTGGGTATAATGTGTGTCTGTAAGACTGCCGGGTATAATGTGTGTCTGTAAGACTGCTGGGTATAATGTGTGTCTGTAAGACTGCTGGGTATAATGTGTGTCTGTAAGACTGCTGGGTATAGTGTGTCTGTAAGACTGCTGGGTATAATGTGTCTGTAAGACTGCTGGGTATAATGTGTGTCTGTAAGACTGCTGGGTATAATGTGTGTCTGTAAGACTGCTGGGTATAATGTGTGTCTGTAAGACTGCTGGGTATAATGTGTCTGTAAGACTGCCGGGTATAATGTGTGTCTGTAAGACTGCCGGGTATAATGTGTGTCTGTAAGACTGCTGGGTATAATGTGTGTCTGTAAGACTGCTGGGTATAGTGTGTCTGTAAGACTGCTGGGTATAATGTGTCTGTAAGACTGCTGGGTATAATGTGTGTCTGTAAGACTGCTGGGTATAATGTGTGTCTGTAAGACTGCTGGGTATAATGTGTGTCTGTAAGACTGCTGGGTATAATGTGTCTGTAAGACTGCCGGGTATAATGTGTGTCTGTAAGACTGCTGGGTATAATGTGTGTCTGTAAGACTGCCGGGTATAATGTGTGTCTATAAGACTGCTGGGTATAATGTGTGTCTATAAGACTGCCGGGTATAATGTGTGTCTATAAGACTGCCGGGTATAATGTGTGTCTATAAGACTGCTGGGTATAATGTGTGTCTGTAAGACTGCTGGGTATAATGTGTGTCTGTAAGACTGCTGGGTATAATGTGTCTGTAAGACTGCTGACTATAATGTGTGTCTGTAAGACTGCTGGGTATAATGTGTGTCTGTAAGACTGCCGGGTATAATGTGTGTCTGTAAGACTGCCGGGTATAATGTGTCTGTAAGACTGCTGGGTATAATGTGTCTGTAAGACTGCCGGGTATAATGTGTGTCTGTAAGACTGCTGGGTATAATGTGTGTCTGTAAGACTGCTGGGTATAATGTGTCTGTAAGACTGCCGGGTATAATGTGTGTCTGTAAGACTGCCGGGTATAATGTGTGTCTGTAAGACTGCAGGGTATAATGTGTGTCTGTAAGACTGCCGGGTATAATGTGTGTCTGTAAGACTGCCGGGTATAATGTGTGTCTGTAAGACTGCCGGGTATAATGCGTGTCTATAAGACTGCTGGGTATAATGTGTGTCTGTAAGACTGCCGGGTATAATGTGTGTCTGTAAGACTGCTGGGTATAATGTGTGTCTGTAAGACTGCCGGGTATAATGTGTGTCTATAAGACTGCTGGGTATAATGTGTGTCTGTAAGACTGCCGGGTATAATGTGTGTCTGTAAGACTGCTGGGTATAATGTGTGTCTGTAAGACTGCCGGGTATAATGTGTCTGTAATGCTGCTTGGTGAGGTCTGGCTCATACCTGTTGGTCATGGGTCCTATGAACGGATTAGTCAGCAGTTGCACAGTTGCTTTTGATGCAAATAATAACCCAACTTTGACATTTTCATTCAGCAAGTTGGAGTCGGCCTTGGGGCAGTCGGAGGACGTCGGGGTGCTGGAGAGCACAGGCGGTTGTGTTGGTGCCACGATTGACCCTTCATGTTGTGAGGTATCGGTGACATTTGCGGTGATCAGAGTGCTGTTGTCGTAGTACGAGAAGATGGTCTGAAAGCTGCTGGAATCCGTGGGCCGGCTCGATCCCTCTTGGAGAACATTTGATTCGTGTGTCATGGTGTACAAGTAACTCGGAATGATGGGGACTGGGAACAGAAATCAGTATTACATGTTACTGGCTGTATCTGTCCATGTCACAGAGTAAAGATGCATCATTGTGGTGGAGATACCAGCTGGATATTCAGTTACGTGGCAGATTGAGGGAGCTCATTGTAACCATCCTTGTAAACTAATGTTGAAAAGACAAATTCTACATCATCCTCGTCATTCACTTCAGTAACACACACAGACACACACAGACACACACACACACACAGACACACAGACACACACACAGACACACACACACAGACACACACACAGACACACACACAGACACACACACAGACACACAGACACACACACAGACACACACACAGACACACACACAGACACACAGACACACACACACACAGACACACACACACACAGACACACACACACAGACACACACACACACAGACACACACAGACACACAGACACACACACACAGACACACACACACAGACAGACACACACACACACACAGACACACACACACAGACACACACACAGACACACACACACACGCAGACACACACACGCAGACAGACACAGACACACAGACAGACACAGACACGCAGACAGACACACACACAGACAGACACACACACACGCAGACACACACACGCAGACACACACGCAGACACACACACACAGACACACACACACGCAGACACACAGACACACACACAGAGACACACACACACACAGACACAGACACGCAGACAGACACGCAGACAGACACGCAGACAGACACACAGACAGACACACACACAGACACACACACAGACAGACACACAGACAGACACACAGACAGACACACAGACACAGACAGACACACAGACACACACACACAGACAGACACACAGACAGACACACAGACAAACACACACGCAGACACACACGCAGACACACAGACACACACACACGCAGACACACACAGACACAGACACACACACAGAGACACACAGACACGCAGACATACACACAGACAGACACACAGACAGACACACAGACAGACACACAGACAGACACACAGACAGACACACAGACACACAGACAGACACAGACACACACACAGACAGACACACACAGACACACAGACAGACACACAGACACAGACAGACACACAGAGACACACAGACACACAGAGACACACAGACAGACACACACAGACTAGGGGTAATTTTGCCATCAGCCAATTAGCAACCAGTATGTTTTTCTAGTGTGGGAGGAAACCGGAGCACCCAGAGGAAACCCACGCAAACACATGGAGAACATACAAACTCCACACAGATAATTGCCTCTAATGAAACAGCTTTTACAGCTGAGAAACACATAAGGCTACAATAACAATTTGCTCATATCATTGGGATTGTTTTGTAAGATTTATAACCCCGGGGTTTAGAGCCTTCTATGTGGACCTGAGAATCTGAATATTTACTACTCTTTGCGTACTCCAGTTTCCCATTGAGAAGGACATTAAAACTCCATTGGATAAGTATCACAGATCATGGGACAATATCTGCCATATTTGGTGCTGTGGATTGTTCCCCCACTCCTGAGGGTTCTGCACGTTTACAGCTTATTATACCATCCAGCTAATATAGTAACTTTGTTATCAATAAGGAGTTACCTGTTTTACAACTTCAATGAATATATGGAAACATTTTTTGGAAGATCATTGAGTTTATGATTATTGTGCTTTATTGCTATATACGGTGCCATTCATATCAGTTTTCTAATTATTAATTTTTCATTATATCATCTTGCTTGAATCTACTGCTGTGGATGTAATAGGATATATTATCCATTGTCATATGTCTAAACCCCATACCATTTTTATTCTTCTATGAGCCTATGCAATTTGTATTACAGATTTTGATGAAATTTGAATATGTTTTATTGTGGTATTCTGCATATTAGTAGCATGAGATTGTATTACATTTTATTATCTGGTTTCTTTTTCTTTTGTCACACAAATAAGGCTTTGGTTGGGAATCGAACCCATGATCACATTGCTGTTAGGCTGAAGTGCTAACCACTAAGCAACTGTGCTAACCACTAAGCCACTGTGCTAACCACTGAGCCACTGTGCTAACCACTGAGCCACTGTGCTAACCACTAAACCACTGTGCTAACCACTGAGACACTGTCATAACCACTGAGACACTGTGCTTACCACTGAGGCACTGTGCTTACCACTGAGGCACTGTGCTAACTACTAAACCACTGTGCTAACCACTGAGGCACTGTCATAACCACTGAGACACTGTGCTTACCACTGAGGCACTGTGCTTACCACTGAGGCACTGTGCTAACTACTAAACCACTGTGCTAACCACTGAGGCACTGTGCTAACCACTGAGACACTGTGCTAACCACTGAGACACTGTCATAACCACTGAGACACTGTGCTAACCACTGAGGCACTGTGCTTACCACTGAGGCACTGTGCTAACCACTGAGACACTGTGCTAACTACTAAACCACTGTGCTAACCACTGAGGCACTGTGCTAACCACTGAGACACTGTGCTAACCACTGAGACACTGTCATAACCACTGAGACACTGTGCTTACCACTGAGGCACTGTGCTTACCACTGAGGCACTGTGCTAACCACTGAGACACTGTGCTAACTACTAAACCACTGTGCTAACCACTGAGGCACTGTGCTAACCACTGAGACACTGTGTTAACTACTAAACCACTGTGCTAACCACTGAGGCACTGTGCTAACCACTGAAACACAGTGCCTCATTAGTTACTGAGGCACTGTGCTAACCACTGAGACACTGTCATAACCACTGAGCCACTGTGCTGCCCTCACATTATAAAAAAGTCCATCGAAACTACAATACCATCTACACATTACTAATTTCCTGTCTTCCCTTGATGGGGCTTCTATATTCACCTGTTTTTACAAACTGGCAAATGCATTTCATGTGCTGCTTTCAAATGACTGTAAAGGGGATGGGGGACTGGAGTAGCAAATCAGAATCAGTAGTATTAAGTTTGTGGATGGTTCTGATTGGTCCTCTCTCTCATCCCCCCTCATCCACAGCATCGTACAACACCAGCTTTTGGCCAGGGCTGGGAGAATAATTACAGAGCTCCAAAAATAGCTGCATGGAAAAGCTACAGATACCAGTTTTTGTAAGAAAATCAAACAATCCATGTTTACATCCTGTTAGTGAATCTCCCATCACTGCCTCCTGTGGTGAGAAATCCCACAGCTTACTCACCCTTACAGTAAAGAACCTTAGAATGCTGATTGTAGTGATAGAGTTAAAATAAAATATTACTTACTAGTTATAACATAATTAGGGGTTAAAATATCTGAAGTATTTATTGTGTGTAATTTCTGAAGTCCCTGTGGACAGTAAAACAGGAGTTAATTTCAGTTAATTTTATTTAATTAACATCTTCTCTTCCAGAAAGAACTCGACTGGGCAGCTGTCTTGTGTCTTATGAGATAAACTTGAAACCACATCTGGAGATGTCGTCTGATAAACCAGTTTATCTATTAGAAAAATTAAGGAGACAAGTGGGTGTTATTATTGTAAGTTATTTATATTGTAGGTTGTAATGAAGGTAGTTCGGTCAGTTAATACAGAGTCCCTGGCTCCAAGGCCGCAATTCCTGGTGAAATGCGCAGGTTACAACAAAGAAATAAGTTTGTTAACATTCGAATTGTCTCCTCTTAGCATTCATAATAAGCTGCCTATGTATTCATAAAAAAAATATAAAACTTCAAAACACCCATCTTTATATTTCAACTTTGTGCCAAGTTAAAGTCAGGAACAAAAACAACGTAAATTCACATAAATTCTGAAATGAGACTTAATAATGCCATAATAATATCATATTTCATATGCAAGTGTGTGGAAAATTATGATTAGTTTATTTAATGGGGAATTATGTATCTGTGATGTATCATAGAAAAGATATGGAAATTGTAAGAATTTTGAACTCTTTTTGATCAGACTATAGGAGTCACATCCAGGAGTGAATTCCCTCCCCATATTAGTATATACACTGCCTCCATGAGTGACCTCCCAGGGGAACATGGTTAAAAACTCCCTGTCAAGTTTTTGGGAACTCAATCCTATTGAGAAGCTGTCCATTTAACCCCTGATTTGTCCCAGACATACAGACAATACCATCTACCTAAGTATTCATTTTCTGTATTTTTATCACTTTTATTTCTTTCTGTTATTGCATTTATTTTATATGTCATTTAGTTTCTTTTCTTATATCCATTGCCCTGTACCTTGTCATGTAAAATCTAAAATCTAATAATTTTTTTCTTGTAGCTTTATCTAATCCATAAGACATTTAAGATAAGTATAGCTTGGCTGTGTGCTAGGGTGTGCAATGTTAACCCTTTGAATACTAGTGTGTGAACCCATTTTTCTAACAAGGAGTGTGTGCCAGCATGTACATTTGTGTAACAGAGTGTTAGGATCCTATTGCCCTACATACAATAGGTGGTTGCACCGATTAGATGTGTGTTGATGTGAGAGATCTGGTTTTGGGTGTTATTCAGTACTCTACCAGTAGTTAGTACAGTACTTGGTACAAAAAATCTGTTAAACAAATCTTTGTATTGACCTCATATATAGTAATAGCAATTTAGTAACCAAGATGCATTTCATTGAAAACAAACCTATTGTTACTCAACTCTTTATAATTAACCCTTCCTTTATGAGTATGAATGTTACCTGTCTCTGAATCCTTTCTAGTTCTATGTCCTTGTTAGGGTGAGGTGCTTTATCCCTAAAGTGTACCTCATACTAAAGATGTGGTACAACTAGTGACTTATAAAATTTCCCACATCTTTATATCATAGTCAGCATTAACCTTTTCAGCAATTTGTGCTACAGTAACTCTCCTGTGGGATTGGGCCAGACGGGCGATTCTTCCTCCCCATAATCATCAATGAGCTTTGGGTGTGTGTATATATATATATATATATGTATGTATGTATGTATGTATATATACACATACATACATACATACATACATACATACATACATACATACATACACAGGCATTATATTACATCTGGAATGTGGGGGCTCAGATTACCATTTCATCCAAATATTTCTGTAGCACGTTACTATCCTGCTCTGTCGTAATAACCCATTATAGCTTTATGACATCAGCTATTAAATACACCATAATTTATAGGCCATTTACCATGTTAAGTTGAAAAGGGTTCAAAAGGCAGAGCCCAATAATGATGCCTGTGATACACTATTTATAACCCAATAAACCTAATTATATTTGGCAAGACCATTCCTTCTGCAAACCTTGCTAACACTAAGGGGGGTATTCAATTGACGGCGGGATCGCCGAAAACCCCGCGCTCGAAAAATATTACCGTTAATATGGTAATATCTCGCTGGATTTCAGCTCGCAGCTCAGGGAGCTGCGAGCTGAAATCCAGCAAGATATTACCGTATTAACGGTAATATTTTTGGAGCGCGGGGTTTTCGGCGATCCCGCCGTCAATTGAATATGCCCCAAAGTTATCAAATTATTATCCACTGTATATTCAATAAACACATCCCTCAGGATCCCTTCAGATAATATACCCTTTAACAAAAGTCAGAGTCACAATTCATTAATTTTCTGGTTCCAGTTATGTGTCCTTGTTAAAGACTGGTAGCACATTTGCTTCCTGCCGATCTTGTGACACTGACCTGGATCTGACGGGGATTATACTTATAATGGTCCATCAATTACTGAACTAAGTTCCTTTAGCACACAGGAGTGGAAGACATCTGAGCCTGGTGCTGTATCTATCTTAATTTTGTTTATCCCTAGCTGCACCTCCTCCTGGTTAGACAAGTAACATTTACTGGTGAGCATAGGCTACTGCTACACAACCTATACTATTTCCTAGTAGTTTTTTCTTCATTTGTGAATGCAGAAGGAAAACAATCCTAATACTTTCTGTAACCACATTAGTTTCCTTTAGTCCTAGAAATGTTGTTACCATGAGCTATGTACCTGCAAAAGTATTTAAATTATATTTTAAAATGTTGCATTTGGAGATTTCGGTAGACAGTCTGTGAATGGCTGTGAGACGGGTGGGCACTCGCTCAGCTGAAACCGAAATAACTTGTTGGGGACATTTATGGTGATAAGGGGCATAACATATCGCAATAACCTGCTGCCTACTCCGGATCTCTCCTTATCCAGGACAAGACCTCCACCTGGCAAACTAAGATGACAGCTGCGCTAACCACTGCGGACCGAAAGGCCAGTCCTACATCAGTATCTTTATCTGGTCTCCTTACCTGCAATAAAGCAAGTAAAGCAGTCTCCCAACTGTCTCGATTTATCTGAGGGCTCTGACCCAGCTGCTTACACCTTTGCCCTGCAGATTGAAAAGTTTTGAGTTTGTTCACTGCTCCTCTAGGTTCTGAAGCATCAATAAATGCGTATTTGCAGTAAGGGGCGCATGGTAAGGGACAGCCTAGAGCTTCAAAAACACCTTTGAACGCCATGGGATTCATTCCCACATAGATTACAGTCTTATCCCTCAACACCTGTTCCCAAGGTTAGAAAAGGCCTGCGTTAACAATATTATTATCCTGATCATGCCCTATTATCTGGAACCATAAAATTAGATACAACTAAACAATATTCTAGAACCTTGAGATTTACTAGATACTTGAACCAATCTGAGACCTTCAGTCCAAACAGCACAACTTTGTGAATGATAACACAGCCCAAAATTGTGTTGAGGGGTCCCATCATCTCATACATACGTAGCAAAAAAAACCCAAATATTTACTGGCAACATTCCAGACCTTAGAGCGACGTTTACAGCAACGCAAAGCCCAAACTAATACGGACAATTACCTCCAAGCAAAACTCATCTCTGATGCTCTACTTACGGGAAAAGTCCAGAGACAGCGCAGATGGGGCAATAAACCAGGAAAACTATTAATAAACCTAATAAGACCCCCCCCAATCTGGGTCATGTCCATAAACCGAGACAATACAGACCCCACCACCATACGTGATACATATATGCACTATCACGGAGGATAGTGCATACACGTATAGTATATTGTGTGTGTAATGTGTATATTATGTATCTAATGTGCGTGTATTGTGTAGGCAATGTGTATGTATTGCGTGTGTAATGTTTATATATTGTGTGTGTAATATGTGTGTATTGTGTATGTAATGTGTATGTATTGTGTAGGCAATGTGTATGTATTGCGTGTGTAATGTTTATATATTGTGTGTGTAATATGTGTGTATTGTGTATGTAATGTGTATGTATTGTGTAGGCAATGTGTATGTATTGCGTGTGTAATGTATATATATTGTGTGTGTAATATGTGTGTATTGTGTGTGTAATTCATACTTGCCTACTTTTAGTTGGAACTCTCCGGGAGTTGGTGGATAAGGGTCGTGGTGGGAGGGCAGGAGGGGGCGTGACATGGCCAGTTGCTTCATTTGGCCTGACCCCGGTGATAAAATCAACATCTTTTCGCGGGGGCGGGGCCAACATGACACAATTCACTGGGAATCGCATCATTGAGACACCCAGCCTGCGGGAGAATTGTCTGCTCTCTCAGGAGTCTGAGAGACCTTCCCAGAATTTAGGAGTCTCCTGAACTTTCCAGGAGAGTTAACAAGTATGGTGTAATGTGTGTGTATTGTTTATGTAAAGTATGTGTATTGCGTGTGCAATGTGTGTGTACATACAGTACAAAAATCACTTTTCCACCGAATCTGGGGCTTTCTCCCTATAATTAATAAACCACTTTTCCAATAACTGAACGTCACCTCTGTAACACTGAGATCATAATTAATAAAGCTGCCACCATCTTATTCTAATATTTCAATCAAATCTCTGGGTCTGAATTAATTTTGTAAACAATAAAAAAGGTTGAGGAATATTATAAGCTTGTCTGAAGAGGTGGGTTTTCAGAGAATACTTGAAGATTTGGAGACTAGAGGAAAGTCTTATTGTGCGAGGGAGGGAATTCTACAAAGTGGGTGCAGCCCGAAAAAAGTCCTGTAACCGAGAATGGGAGGATGTGATGAGAGTGGAGGAGAGACGTAGATCTTGTGTAGAACGGAGGTGTCGAGTAGGGAGATATTTTGAGACAAGTGAGGAGATGTATGTCTGTGCAATTTTGTTGATGGTCTTGTATGTTAGCAGAATAATTTTATATTGGATTCGTTGAATTACAGGCAACCAATGTAGAGACTGACAGAGTGACTCAGCAGAGGAAGAACGGTTTTCAAGGAAAATCAATCTAGCCGCTGCGTGTGAAATAGATTGTAGGGGTGCAAGTCTGACTTTGGGAAGACCAGTAAGTAGGGAATTGCAATAGTTGATGTGGGAGATGATGAGTGCATGAATCAATGTTTTTGCGGTGTCTTGTGTCAGATATGTGCGTATTCTGGAAATGTTCTTTAGGTGTATGTAACGTGATTTAGATATAGAGTTGATGTGGGGAATAAACGACAGTTGTGAATCAAGGATTACACCTAGGCAGCGAGCTTGCGGGGTGGGATTTATGGTCATGTTATCCACAGAAATAGAAATGTCAGGCAGGAAGCTTCTGTTTTTGGGTGGGAATATTATTAATTCAGTGTTTGAGTTTGAGTTGGCGAGAAGACATCCAAGATGACATGGCAGAAAGATCAGTCAGTAACAGTATAGATACATACTTACATGAATACACACACCTGTCATACCAGCATACATACACACATGCACATTATATATATATATATATATATACTGTATTTACACACACATATTTATACTGTAAATATAATGTATGACCTTGTGAATAACAATAACACAACTACACACAGACACAACGTCTATGTTCCATTATCCCCCCAGAACAACGCTTGGCATTATCTGACCATATCGCTCTATCATCACAATAATCACAGATCAATGGCGGCTTCGCTGGTCCCCAATCACTATGACGAGAGCTCTAGTTTATATCCTGTCTCCTCCGTTCCTCAGCTGTCAGGAGGACATCACAGGAGGTGATAATGATAAGACGGGGGGGATATAATGGGCAAGCAGCCGTCTATGGGTACAATCTGCAGGAAGCTGAAGAGTTAATCAGACCAGACCTAAAATTGACTATTTCTGATGTGTAATTATGTAACATTAATAGTATTTGGAGTAACAGTTGTTATCTTGTATATAGTATGTATAACACCGTGCGCTGCCCTCTCAGAGCCAATGGGGGGTTCTACAATATTAGTGTGGACTAAAATCATTATATTGGCTGTAAGTCAACGTCTATAAAATGTATATCAATTATTTTAAGGTCATGTAAGTTGTAACGTATGTTAATGAGGAGGTGTGGTTTAGATTATTTAAAAAACAAAGTCATCTTTTTATAGCTAAAAATGTTAGGAGAACGAGGCCTCTGGGTTTCATGGTGAATCAGAAGCACTAATCTGATGTCCTGGGATACTGAGGGGTATACCAGGCTGTAATAACTAATTATACCAGGGCGGACCCCTCCGGAGGTACAAGACTCTGAGTATCAGAGCAATACATGTAAATGTCACCACTGATATCAGACGGCCTGGGAGATAATAATGTATAATAATATATAATATAAATAATATACAGTTTAACACTGCAGGAGCCAGGGTCTGTGAACTTACATACTACATGTAAATGTGAACATGTGCCATACTGTTTCCGAGAAACTTGAAGTACTACAATCCCCAGCATGTAACGTTATATGCTCTCATGACTCCTCTCTAAAGTAAATATTACATTATAAAACCCAGAGTATGTTTCCTGTTTGTATTTTATATTTAGCAGATCATTAATCTGTTTCCTTTGTCTGGGCCGAGCACTGAGCCCTGTGAGTGTGGAAACAGCTGTGATTCTGTGTCCCCTCCGCTCTCCTGAGCCTCCAATGTCTGTGTGTTTATTCAGTGTTCTCACCCGAGCTGGGGGCCACAGATACCGCCTGGGAACCAGCAGCTGCCACATGGGCCCCTGAGCCTGAGACGTAATGTACACGCTTATCAGTCACACGCTAATTACAGATAAATGTCTGATATGCAGAAACCGGTGGCAGGGGTGACGCTGGCTGGCAGGGGACGCACATAGGGGCACATTTATCATTAATCGGCAAAAGTGAGAAATAGTTATCAATCCTTATCGCAAGGATAAGGATTGAACTATTTCTCAAATTTATTAAAAAGGGGTCACAGAAACAGCATTTCCAATAAACTGCTGTTTCTGTGATAGAAAAAAATCACACTTACCCCCCTCTTCGGATGCGCTGTCTCGGGATCTCCTCTTCGTTCCTCTTCTTCATTCAATTGCTCATGTGCAGCGCACATGCACACAAAGTCCCCGCTCTGTATCGTTGCAGAGAGAGCGCGCTGAGTGACAGGGAGGGATCATGTGATCCCTCCACACATGCGCTGTCCAGCTCTGCTCTCCGGGGCAGAGCTGGACATAACGAAGAAGAAAAGCTTCAGCAACAGCTCCTATGATGTACGTCAGCTCCAGCTGTACATTTACATAACAAGTTCCCGAAAAATATATTTTTTCGGGACTTGTTAAATGGCGGCCCTGAGCAGTCACCATTCTGTTGTATGGTGACTGCTCGCAAAAACAAAGTGCAGAGAAAATGACTCCTTTTCAAGATTCAACAGTGCGATGGGCCTTTCATAAATGTCAATTTGACACTTCGTTTACCTATTTACACGATAAGTGCACGATAGTGCAATACCGTCAATTGTTAAATATGACCCATAGAGAGACTTTGTCCTGCCGGTGATTAATAGGCAGCTTATAATGGTGAGGATAATGTAATGTGTTACGGAATTTGCTAACGCTATATAAATAAATGTTGATGATGATGGTGATGATGATGAGGGTGTCTTATTATATATTGTACTCTGAGGGGTCTATTCATCAACAAGCCCCTTTCTCTGCCAACAAAGCCCTTAGCGTTGCAATTAACCAATAAAATATCACAGGAGCAGCGTTGACACTGGCCTGGAGCAGTAAGGGTTAACTGCAGTAACTCTTAGTTAAAAAAAATATATAAGAATATCACCAAAACAATGGATTTATGCTAAACCCCAAAATTCCAATGTTCCGATATGTATCATCTCCCTCGTTGGATGAGAAATTCAATTATTTCAGAGCGCTGAATAACTTTAAAGTACAGTACATTCATTTATAATAAATCAGAGCTCTACAAATTAACAGCAATTACTCCTGTTACTGGAACTCTCTGAAAAGGGGTAAATTATCCACCTGCGTCCCTGGAATATCATACGACTAATAGTGGACATTCTGTGGTGTGCACGGTCAGTCTGCAGCCTGAGGCTCCTCTCCTCCATCACACGACTACCATATGTCTACCGGTACTGGCCACTGCCATTAAAGACAGCAGTAAGTACAATGATCTGGCAACGAGTGTCCTAGAACCCAGTGTGGAGCCTCAGGTTCACCAAGCAGAACTTCCACAATTTCATTAGACTCGTAAGGTGTTTGGACGAGTTCCAACACCCCGACCATAATCCTCGAGTGTCGTTAGCACAAACCTTATCCCAATTGTCCTTGGTCTCTTCCCTGATTCCTGCCTGAGAAGCAGCCAGACGTGGTGGGTTTTCTATACTTGTTTTACAGGAGCCCACGAATCACATACGACTTTACTCTCATCATATATCAGATTCTTCCCTGGTCTACAAAACTCCAACCACCCCTCACAACTCCCAGTATTAAATTTGCCGTTTGTGCGGTGACCGGACTTCTTTCTTCCCTCTATAAGGAATCCTCTCCCCCTCCCACTTACTGCATATGTTCCATTAGGGGATTACTGCAGAGCCCTTAAATTTAAAGGGGCCCTAACTACTCCCCCAATCAGTGCTCTCTATTCACAATCTCTCTATTATGTAGTGTTTTACTTAGTAATATGTTTCCAAGGTCATCATTTACCCCACCAGGTGGGAGACAGAACCCTCCATATGAGCGATGTTTTCTCTTTGTCTGTAATCCGTCTATCTTGTGTAAGGAAAACTGATGGCCAGTGTTCCGCCAGTATTCCCTGTTGATATTGGCGATATAATGTGGGCGCGCACATGTTCCGTCTGTTCTCTCTATTCTGCCTAAGGGTGTTGGATAGGCCAATGGATTAAAATAGTTCCCCAACGGCCCACGTGGGGTTCAGCCGCTCATACCCAATCAGAGGGGCTCTCACACGTTCTATTTGGTTATTACTGACAAACCGGAAGCCGAGCAAGTCAGCGTAACTCAAATGTGCTTTACTTTATTTTAAATCCCCTTGGATTAGGATCTAGGATTTAGGTGACGAACAGATTGGTGCAAGAAGGCGGGTGTGAGGGGGACTTTATTTAAATTAATGTTTTTTCCTGGTGTTCTCCTTTTTGTTTAGTTTTTATAGGATTTTTTTCTTGCTGCACTACAAGTCCCAGTAGGTCCTGGATGCCAGGGCATGCTGACACTTGTAGCTCTACAAGCACCGGAAACCCCTAGCAGTGTTGGGAAGGAACCGGCGAGATGACACCTACAACGTGTACACTTACTGACGGGCGTGTCATCCCCTCTGAATGTGCCCTTACATGGCGTGCTCATCCTTCCCCGTTACACCTCGCTCAGCCTACGGAGTGACAATCTGCGCAGTGACGCTGCTATGTATATACAGGAGCTGCAGCTGTCTGTCAGCGGTTCAGGAACAGATAAGGGAGATTCACAGGTCTCCTCTGACAATTACACAGTTACATTCCTGATTGTCAGATATGAGCATGAGAGTACCCCTGTTATACGAGGGCTCCTCTGTGGCTCAATGCATTTACTATGTCTGTATGTGCTCCCTGTATTCTCAGTACAGCGCTGTGTAATATGTTAGCACTATATAAGGCAGGTTTTCCATATCTCCTTGCTGGAGCACAGGTGTAATCATTACTGACTGACACATTGTAACAGATCCACAGGTGGTCCTAATTATGTCACATGTGATCCAGAAAACCTGCCCTGTTAGGGAGCCCTGAGGACTGGGGTTGGGAAACCCTGATATAAGGGATGATGAGGGTCAATATTCTCTGGCTCCCGCCTCCCTTCATATATAATATAATAAGTGTGTTCTCCAGAGGTGATATAAATCCGTCTATTATGGTCATGCAGAGCCGGTGGTATGATTGGTCTATATCAGGGGCCCGGGGTCCGGTGTGAGCTGTCTGTACTCACACACCAGCCGCCGGCTCGGGGAGTTGGCCACAGACAGGAAATTACTGCAGAGTTTAATAGGAAGGTGATGAGTGAGTCGCTCAGATAAAAGGGAAACTTCAAGGTTTTCCCAGAGAATAAGCTTCCCGGAGACCGACCTGCAGTAACCACTTCAGCGCTGAGTGGAACAGACGTATAATGAGCTCCGTGTCTGTAGTGCAAATCTACATCTGTGCATTATTCAGCGTTCTGTATACAGAAGCTCTTATTAGTGTTACGTTGTTTCATTACAGGTAGGGAAATGTATTTGATTTGCACATAACATATTAAGGGGCCTATTCTAAATCTAAGAATCCTGTAAATTTATTAATTGTGCATTGCTGCAGATATCACAGAGCAGATATCATAGAGCTTCTGCTTTGCATTTTTTTTTAAATACAGAGCAGTCTCCATAAATGTCTACTCCGCAATTTAACAAGGGATGAAAAGGCATTTACACCTACGGTAATTTACGCCAGCTCAGTCGCATACAGCTCAGACGCATACAGCTCAGTCGCATACAGCTCAGTCGCATACAGCTCAGACACATACAGCTCAGGCGCATACAGCTCAGACGCATACAGCTCAGACGCATACAGACACAGCTCAGGTGCATACAGACACAGCTCAGGCGCATACAGCTCAGGCGCATACAGCTCAGGCGCATACAGCTCAGGCGCATACAGACACAGCTCAGGTGCATACAGACACAGCTCAGGCGCATACAGCTCAGGCGCATACAGCTCAGTCGCATACAGCTCAGGCGCATACAGCTCAGACGCATACAGCTCAGGCGCATACAGACACAGCTCAGGTGCATACAGCTCAGGCGCATACAGCTCAGACACATACAGCTCAGGCGCACACAGACACAGCTCAGGTGCATACAGCTCAGGCGCATACAGACACAGTTCAGGCGCATACAGCTCAGGTGCATACAGCTCATGCGCATTCAGCTCAGGCGCATACAGACACAGCTCAGGCGCATACAGCTCATGCGCATTCAGCTCAGGCGCATACAGACACAGCTCAGGCGCATACAGCTCATGCGCATTCAGCTCAGGCGCATACAGACACAGCTCAGGCGCATACAGCTCAGGCGCATACAGCTCATGCGCATTCAGCTCAGGCGCATACAGACACAGCTCAGGCGCATACAGACACAGCTCAGGCGCATACAGCTCAGGCGCATACAGACACAGCTCAGGAACATACAGCTCAGGCGCATACAGCTCAGGCGCAAACAGCTCAGACGCATACAGCTCAGACACTATTACCGTATACAGGGCCGCCATTAGGGGGGTACGGGGGGTACTGTTGTACCGGGACCAGGCTCACCAGGGGGCCCGGTACAACAGCTTAGCACAGACTTACCTGGGGCCCGCCGCTGGTCTCCGCTATTCTGTCTTCAGCCTCATGCGCATTCAGCTCAGGCGCATACAGCTCAGTCGCATACAGACACAGCTCAGGCGCATACAGCTCAGGCGCATACAGCTCATGCGCATTCAGCTCAGGCGCATACAGACACAGCTCAGGCGCATACAGACACAGCTCAGGCGCATACAGACACAGCTCAGGCGCATACAGACACAGCTCAGGCGCATTCAGCTCAGGCGCATACAGCTCATGCGCATACAGCTCAGGCGCATACAGCTCAGGCGCATACAGACACAGCTCAGGCGCATACAGCTCAGGCGCACACAGCTCATGCGCATTCAGCTCAGGCGCATACAGACACAGCTCAGGCGCATACAGCTCAGGCGCATACAGCTCAGGCGCATACAGCTCAGACGCATACAGCTCAGGCGCATACAGCTCAGGCGCATACAGACACAGCTCAGGTGCATACAGCTCAGGCACATACAGCTCAGGCGCATACAGACACAGCTCAGGTGCATACAGCTCAGGCGCATACAGACACGGCTCAGGCGCATACAGCTCAGGCGCATACAGCTCAGGCGCATACAGACACAGCTCAGGCGCATACAGCTCATGCGCATTCAGCTCAGGCGCATACAGACACAGCTCAGGCGCATACAGCTCAGGCGCATACAGCTCAGGCGCATTCAGCTCAGGCGCATACAGCTCATGCGCATTCAGCTCAGGCGCATACAGCTCAGGCGCATACAGACACAGCTCAGGCGCATACAGCTCAGGCGCATACAGCTCATGCGCATTCAGCTCAGGCGCATACAGACACAGCTCAGGCGCATACAGACACAGCTCAGGCGCATACAGCTCAGGCGCATACAGACACAGCTCAGGTGCATACAGCTCATGCGCATTCAGCTCAGGCGCATACAGCTCAGACGCATACAGCTCAGGCGCATACAGCTCAGACACTATTACCGTATACAGGGCCGCCATTAGGGGGGTACGGGGGGTACTGTTGTACCGGGCCCGAGCTCACCAGGGGGCCCGGTACAACAGCTTAGCACAGACTTACCTGGGGCCCGCCGCTGGTCTCCGCTATTCTGTCTTCAGCCTGGCTGTCACCGTGACAGCCAGGCACCAGGATCCGATCGCAGGGGTGGAGGATTCATTCCCCCTGCGATCATGTGCTCTGCCTGTGACAGATCACATGATTCCTCCATCGGATCCTGGTGCCTGGCTGTCACGGTCACCATGTTACAATACAAGGGGTGCAAATTAGTTTTCTGTTTTGCACATAAGTTAAATACTGACTGTTTTTCATGTAACACACAAATACTTGATAGCTTATTTGTACACTGACTTTTAAAGTTGATATTTGTGTGCTACATGAAAAAACAGTCAGTATTTAACTTATGTGCAAAACAGAAAACTAATTTGCACCCCTTGTATTGTAACATGGTTTTGTCCAGGAGACTGAAATAAGAAGTTTCTCAAGTTAAGATCCTTAATGAATCAGGCCCCAGTGATCATATACTGATTCTATAGTGATACTATTGTAATAATACATTAATTTTATCCTGATAATATAGTGATAATACAGTTATAATACAGTGATAATATACTGATAATACAGTTATAATACAGTGATACTATAGTGGTAATACAGGGAATTGTAGAATGGCTGCTTAGTGTGTATAGTTCTAAGTCTGTTAGTTACAAGTGTATTAAGATTTAAATAACATAATTCTGAGTTATACCGGAGTTTAAAAGGAGGAAACAGGAGAAGAACATTCTATCCAACACCACAGCCACACGAGGACAACAGTCAGGAATCACCTGAAGCTCCATATTCTACTCCTGATGTTTCCATCTCTCCTGGCTTCAGGCTTCACACCACCAGATGACTGTTCAGTTCATGAAAATTTGTTTTATCTGTCAGTCTAATTTCCCTGCAACCAGTGGCGGGCTGGGCAGAGGGGCATCTGTCCCCCGGGCCATTTGATCTGGTACAATTTCGGGCCGCCACCACGCCGTGGATGAATACGGTGCTGTCCGCATAAACTGACTACAACCCAGCGCAAAGGCGGCTGCATCACATGACACCCAATGCGGCCGCCTGTGCGCTGGGTTGTAGTAAGTTTATGCGGACAGCACCGCATTCATCCCCGGCTGGGGGGGGTGCGGGGGTGCAGCGGCATACAGTATTCTGTATATGCGGACGGCACCGCATTCATCCACGGCTGGGGGGGGTGCGGGGGTGCAGCGGCATACAGTATTCTGTATATGCGGACGGCACCGCATTCATCCCCGGCTGGGGGGGGTGCGGGGGTGCAGCGGCATACAGTATTCTGTATATGCGGACAGCACCGCATTCATCCCCGGCTGGGGGGGGGGGTGCGGGGGTGCAGCGGCATACAGTATTCTGTATATGCGGACAGCACCGCATTCATCCCCGGCTGGGGGGGGGGGGGTGCGGGGGTGCAGCGGCATACAGTATTCTGTATATGCGGACGGCACCGCATTCATCCCCGGCTGGGGGGGGTGCGGGGGTGCAGCGGCATACAGTATTCTGTATATGCGGACAGCACCGCATTCATCCCCGGCTGGGGGGAGGTGCGGGGGTGCAGCGGCATACAGTATTCTGTATATGCGGACAGCACCGCATTCATCCCCGGCTGGGGGGGGTGCGGGGGTGCAGCGGCATACAGTATTCTGTATATGCGGACTGCACCGCATTCATCCCCGGCTCGGGGGGGTGCGGGGGTGCAGCGGCATACAGTATTCTGTATATGCGGACGGCACCGCATTCATCCGGCTGGGGGGGGTGCGGGGGTGCAGCGGCATACAGTATTCTGTATATGCGGACAGCACCGCATTCATCCCCGGCTGGGGGGGGGGGGGGTGCGGGGGTGCAGCGGCATACAGTATTCTGTATATGCGGACAGCACCGCATTCATCCACGGCTGGGGGGGGTGCGGGGGTGCAGCGGCATACAGTATTCTGTATATGCGGACAGCACCGCATTCATCCCCGGCTGGGGGGGGGTGCGGGGGTGCAGCGGCATACAGTATTCTGTATATGCGGACGGCACCGCATTCATCCCCGGCTGGGGGGGGGTGCGGGGGTGCAGCAGCATACAGTATTCTGTATATGCGGACGGCACCGCATTCATCCACGGCTGGGGGGGGGTGCGGGGGTGCAGCGGCATACAGTATTCTGTATATGCGGACAGCACCGCATTCATCCCCGGCTGGGGGGGGGGGTGCGGGGGTGCAGCGGCATACAGTATTCTGTATATGCGGACAGCACCGCATTCATCCCCGGCTGGGGGGGGTGCGGGGATGCAGCGGCATTCAGTATTCTGTATATGCGGACAGCACCGCATTCATCCCCGCCTGGGGGGAAAGCGGGGGTGCAGCGGCATACAGTATTCTGTATATGCGGACAGCACCGCATTCATCCCCGGCTGGGGGGGGCTGCGGGGGTGCAGCGGCATACAGTATTCTGTATATGCGGACAGCACCGCATTCATCCCCGGCTGGGGGGGGTGCGGGGGTGCAGCGGCATACAGTATTCTGTATATGCGGACAGCACCGCATTCATCCCCGCCTGGGGGGAAAGCGGGGGTGCAGCGGCATACAGTATTCTGTATATGCGGACAGCACCGCATTCATCCCCGGCTGGGGGGGGCTGCGGGGGTGCAGCGGCATACAGTATTCTGTATATGCGGACAGCACCGCATTCATCCCCGGCTGGGGGGGCTGCGGGGGTGCAGCGGCATACAGTATTCTGTATATGCGGACAGCACCGCATTCATCCCCGGCTGGGGGGGCTGCGGGGGTGCAGCGGCATACAGTATTCTGTATATGCGGACAGCACCGCATTCATCCCCGGCTGGGGGGGCTGCGGGGGTGCAGCGGCATACAGTATTCTGTATATGCGGACAGCACCGCATTCATCCCCGGCTGGGGGGGGTGCGGGGGTGCAGCGGCATACAGTATTCTGTATATGCGGACAGCACCGCATTCATCCCCGGCTGGGGGGGGTGCGGGGGTGCAGCGGCATACAGTATTCTGTATATGCGGGCAGCACCGCATTCATCCCCGGCTTGGGGGGAAAGCGGGGGTGCAGCGGCATACAGTATTCTGTATATGCGGACAGCACCGCATTCATCCCCGGCTGGGGGGGGTGCGGGGGTGCAGCGGCATACAGTATTCTGTATATGCGGACAGCACCGCATTCATCCCCGGCTTGGGGGAGGGGTGCGGGGGTGCAGCGGCATACAGTATTCTGTATATGCGGACAGCACCGCATTCATCCCCGGCTGGGGGGGTGCGGGGGTGCAGCGGCATACAGTATTCTGTATATGCGGACAGCACCGCATTCATCCCCGGCTGGGGGAGGGGGTGCGGGGGTGCAGCGGCATACAGTATTCTGTATATGCGGACAGCACCGCATTCATCCCCGGCTGGGGGGGGTGCGGGGGTGCAGCGGCATACAGTATTCTGTATATGCGGACGGCACCGCATTCATCCACGGCTGGGGGGGGTGCGGGGGTGCAGCGGCATACAGTATTCTGTATATGCGGACAGCACCGCATTCATCCACGGCTGGGGGGGGTGCGGGGGTGCAGCGGCATACAGTATTCTGTATATGCGGACAGCACCGCATTCATCCCCGGCTGGGGGGGGGGGGTGCGGGGGTGCAGCGGCATACAGTATTCTGTATATGCGGACGGCACCGCATTCATCCACGGCTGGGGGGGGGTGCGGGGGTGCAGCGGCATACAGTATTCTGTATATGCGGACAGCACCGCATTCATCCACGGCTGGGGGGGGTGCGGGGGTGCAGCGGCATACAGTATTCTGTATATGCGGACAGCACCGCATTCATCCCCGGCTGGGGGGGGGGTGCGGGGGTGCAGCGGCATACAGTATTCTGTATATGCGGACGGCACCGCATTCATCCCCGGCTGGGGGGGGTGCGGGGGTGCAGCGGCATACAGTATTCTGTATATGCGGACGGCACCGCATTCATCCCCGGCTGGGGGGGGTGCGGGGGTGCAGCGGCATACAGTATTCTGTATATGCGGACAGCACCGCATTCATCCCCGGCTGGGGGGGGGTGCGGGGGTGCAGCGGCATACAGTATTCTGTATATGCGGACAGCACCGCATTCATCCCCGGCTGGGGGGGGGTGCGGGGGTGCAGCGGCATACAGTATTCTGTATATGCGGACAGCACCGCATTCATCCACGGCTGGGGGGGGGTGCGGGGGTGCAGCGGCATACAGTATTCTGTATATGCGGACAGCACCGCATTCATCCCCGGCTGGGGGGGGGGTGCGGGGGGTGCAGCGGCATACAGTATTCTGTATATGCGGACAGCACCGCATTCATCCCCGGCTGGGGGGGGTGCGGGGGTGCAGCGGCATACAGTATTCTGTATATGCGGACAGCACCGCATTCATCCCCGGCTGGGGGGGGTGCGGGGGTGCAGCGGCATACAGTATTCTGTATATGCGGACAGCACCGCATTCATCCCCGGCTGGGGGGGGTGCGGGGGTGCAGCGGCATACAGTATTCTGTATATGCGGACAGCACCGCATTCATCCCCGGCTGGGGGGGGTGCGGGGGTGCAGCGGCATACAGTATTCTGTATATGCGGACAGCACCGCATTCATCCACGGCTGGGGGGGGGGGTGCGGGGGTGCAGCGGCATACAGTATTCTGTATATGCGGACGGCACCGCATTCATCCCCTGGCTGGGGGGGGTGCGGGGGTGCAGCGGCATACAGTATTCTGTATATGCGGACAGCACCGCATTCATCCACGGCTGGGGGGGGGGGTGCGGGGGTGCAGCGGCATACAGTATTCTGTATATGCGGACAGCACCGCATTCATCCCCGGCTGGGGGGGGGTGCGGGGGTGCAGCGGCATACAGTATTCTGTATATGCGGACAGCACCGCATTCATCCCCGGCTGGGGGGGGGGGTGCGGGGGTGCAGCGGCATACAGTATTCTGTATATGCGGACAGCACCGCATTCATCCCCGGCTGGGGGGGTGCGGGGGTGCAGCGGCATACAGTATTCTGTATATGCGGACAGCACCGCATTCATCCCCGGCTGGGGGGGGGGGGTGCGGGGGTGCAGCGGCATACAGTATTCTGTATATGCGGACAGCACCGCATTCATCCCCGGCTGGGGGGGTGCGGGGGTGCAGCGGCATACAGTATTCTGTATATGCGGACAGCACCGCATTCATCCACGGCTGGGGGGGGGTGCGGGGGTGCAGCGGCATACAGTATTCTGTATATGCGGACAGCACCGCATTCATCCCCGGCTGGGGGGGGTGCGGGGGTGCAGCGGCATACAGTATTCTGTATATGCGGACTGCACCGCATTCATCCACGGCTGGGGGGGGGTGCGGGGGTGCAGCGGCATACAGTATTCTGTATATGCGGACGGCACCGCATTCATCCCCGGCTGGGGGGCGGCTGGGGGGGTGCAGCGGCATACAGTATTCTGTATATGCGGACGGCACCGCATTCATCCCCGGCTGGGGGGCGGCTGGGGGGGTGCAGCGGCATACAGTATTCTGTATATGCGGACAGCACCACATTCATCCACGGCTGGGGGGGGGGGGGTGCGGGGGTGCAGCGGCATACAGTATTCTGTATATGCGGACAGCACCACATTCATCCACGGCTGGGGGGGGGGTGCGGGGGTGCAGCGGCATACAGTATTCTGTATATGCGGACGGCACCGCATTCATCCCCGGCTGGGGGGGGGTGCGGGGGTGCAGCGGCATACAGTATTCTGTATATGCGGACAGCACCGCATTCATCCCCGGCTGGGGGGGGTGCGGGGGTGCAGCAGCATACAGTATTCTGTATATGCGGGCGGCACCGCATATACAGGGGAAAAAAAATAGCCAGCCTAAAAGTGCTACAGGGCTCCTCCCATAGCCTACAGGAGCCCTGTAGCAACCAATCACTGAGGGCCAGGGTGTCAACTATTTTGTACGCAGCGGCCAGATTGATTTTCCTTGCAAAATGTTCTTCCTCTGCTGATCCACTCTGTCAGTCTCTACATTGGTTGCCTGTATTTCAACGAATCCAAAATAAAATTCTTCTACTAACATATAAGGCCATCAACAAAATTGCACAGACATAAATCTCCTCACTTGTCTCAAAATATCTCCCAACTCCACACCTCCGTTCTGCACAAGATCTGTGTCTTCCACTCTCATCACATCCTCCCATTCCCGGTTACAGGACTTTTTTCAGGCTTCCTTTGTGGAATTCCTGATGTCAGTTGGTCCCCTCATCCATGTATCCATCACCTCCTGTATGGAGCCCCTCACCCATGTACCCATCACCTCCTGTATGGAGCCCCTCATCCATGTATCCATCACCTTCTGTATGGAGCCCCTCACCCATGTACCCATCACCTCCTGTATGGAGCCCCTCACCCATGTAGCCATCACCCCCGTATGGAGCCCCTCACCCATGTACCCATCACCTCCTGTAGGGAGCCCCTCACCCATGTAGCCATCACCCCCGTATGGAGCCCCTCACCCATGTAGCCATCACCTCCTGTATGGAGCCCCTCACCCATGTAGCCATCACCCCCGTATGGAGCCCCTCACCCATGTATCCATCACCTCCTGTATGGAGCCCCTCACCCATGTATCCATCACCCCCGTATGGAGCCCCTCACCCATGTATCCATCACCTCCTGTATGGAGCCCCTCACCCATGTATCCATCACCTCCTGTATGGAGCCCCTCACCCATGTAGCCATCACCTCCTGTATGGAGCTCCTCACCCATGTAGCCATCACCTCCTGTATGGAGCCCCTCACCCATGTATCCATCACCTCCTGTATGGAGCTCCTCACCCATGTAGCCATCACCTCCTGTATGGAGCCCCTCACCCATGTACCCATCACCTCTTGTATGGAGCCCCTCACCCATGTAGCCATCACCTCCTGTATGGAGCCCCTCACCCATGTAGCCATCGCCTCCTGTATGGAGCCCCTCACCCATGTATCCATCACCTCCTGTATGGAGCCCCTCACCCATGTACCCATCACCTCCTGTATGGAGCCCCTCACCCATGTAGCCATCACCTCCTGTATGGAGCCCCTCACCCATGTAGCCATCACCTCCTGTATGGAGCCCCTCACCCATGTACCCATCACCTCCTGTATGGAGCCCCTCACCCATGTACCCATCACCTCCTGTATGAGCCCCTCACCCATGTATCCATCACCTCCTGTATGGAGCCCCTCACCCATGTATCCATCACCTCCTGTATGGAGCTCCTCACCCATGTACCCATCACCTCCATACAGGAGGTGATGGGTACATGGAGCTCCTCACCCATGTACCCATCACCTCCATACAGGAGGTGATGGGTACATGGGTGAGGAGCTCCATGTACCCATGTACCCATACAGGAGGTGATGGGTACATGGGTACATGGAGCTCCTCACCCATGTACCCATCACCTCCTGTATGGAGCCCCTCACCCATGTAGCCATCACCTCCTGTATGGATCCCCTCACCCATGTACCCATCACCTCCTGTATGGAGCCCCTCACCCATGTATCCATCACCTCCTGTATGGAGCCCCTCACCCATGTAGCCATCACCTCCTGTATGAAGCCCCTCACCCATGTACCCATCACCTCCTGTATGGAGCCCCTCACCCATGTACCCATCACCTCCTGTATGGAGCCCCTCACCCATGTATCCATCACCTCCTGTATGGAGCCCCTCACCCATGTAGCCATCACCTCCTGTATGGAGCCCCTCACCCATGTATCCATCACCTCCTGTATGGAGCCCCTCACCCATGTAGCCATCACCTCCTGTATGGAGCCCCTCACCCATGTACCCATCACCTCCTGTATGGAGCCCCTTACCCATGTACCCATCACCTCCTGTATTGAGCCCCTCACCCATGTAGCCATCACCTCCTGTATGGAGCCCCTCACCCATGTGATATGCAGTAATATTACATTCTCTGCCTGTCACTGCGTCATAATGCGTCTGAGTATCAGTAGTGACAGGTAGATGGATGACGCTGGTAACGACACAGCTGCCATTTATCACTTCATCCAAAATGAAATTAATCCACAAATGCAGGAGAGTCTCATAACCCAGGCAGTCCACACACCTAGTAAAGAAGACCACGTATGTTACACAAGTGTTATTAATGTGGTCTATGCAGGATTTGGGGGCCACACAAAGACTTGCAGGGCCCTGCAGATGCCTATCGGACAGCGCTGATTTAACCCTTGCTTGTTCTTGTAGCATTAGAGCCCAGACGTCAGTAAATCACAAACGTATGTGTGCCATCATTATCTATAGCTGCTGATCTATTGTATATAGAAATACAGATGATTTTACATAATATTCGTACATAAAACAAATCTGTGGATGTAACAGAGGGATAACGGTGATATTATAAATACATTGTATCACAGTTATTATCTGTAACAAGATTAATTCCTGGGAACTGTCACATCAATACTGGATGAAAACACATCTGCTCATTCAGACTATAACTCTATATACAGTGCAGCGATATAACACACATATATATAATACTGTATATACTGGTATCACTATAACTCTATATACAGTGTAGCGATATAACACATATATATAATACTGTATATACTGGTATCACTATAACGCTATATACAGTGTAGCCATATAACACATATATATAATACTGTATATACTGGTATCATTATAACTCTATATACAGTGTAGCGATATAACACACATATATAATACTGTATATATTGATATCACTATAACGCTATATACAGTGTAGCCATATAACACACATATATAATACTGTATATACCGATATCACTATAACTCTATATACAGTGCAGCGATATAACACACATATATATAATTCTGTATATACCGGTATCACTATAACTCTATATACAGTGCAGCGATATAACACACATATATAATACTGTATATACTGGTATCACTATAACGCTATATAGAGTGTAGCCATATAACACACATATATATAATACTGTATATACTGGTATCACTATAACGCTATATACAGTGCAGCGATATAACACACATATATAATACTGTATATACTGGTATCACTATAACGCTATATACAGTGTAGCCATATAACACACATATATAATACTGTATATACTGGCATCGCTTTAATGCTATATACAGTGCAGCGATATAACACATATATAATACTGTATATACTGGTATCACTATAACGCTATATACAGTGTAGCCATATAACACATATATATAATACTGTATATACCGGTATCACTATAACGCTATATACAGTGTAGCCATATAACACATATATAATACTGTATATACCGGTATCACTATAACGCTATATACAGTGTAGCGATATAACACATATATAATACTGTATATACTGGTATCACTATAACGCTATATACAGTGTAGCCATATAACACACATATATAATACTGTATATACTGGTATCACTATAACGCTATATACAGTGTAGCCATATAACACACATATATAATACTGTATATACTGGTATCACTATAACGCTATATACAGTGTAGCGATATAACACATATATAATACTGTATATACCGGTATCACTATAACGCTATATACAGTATAGCGATATAACACATATATAATACTGTATATACCGCTATCACTATAACGCTATATACAGTGTAGCCATATAACACACATATATAATACTGTATATACTGGTATCACTATAACGCTATATACAGTGTAGCCATATAACACACATATATACATAGATTCTCCAAGATTTATAGCATATTGGATCTGTTCTCCCAGTTTTGTACATACCAACGACGGTCAGCAGCATATTATCCAGTAATAGGGCAATAAAGACAATGAGCAGGATTAATTTTCGAGACTGTCTGCCCTCCCGCAGCCACCGCAATAAGCTGAATTCTGTGATAGACATGGTGAGGAACCAGCTTAATTCTGCAAATAAAGAGAAGGGAGATAGTGAAAATTAAACTGGATGTACTCCCTGCTCCAGGTACCACCTGTGTATATATATATATATATATCTTTTATATATATATATATATATATATATATATATCACATCCACGCACAGTGCTCTCTGACACTTATTGCAGCACATAGTATATAAAGTGTATATCACAGTCAGATACAGAATATTATTATGTCCCTGCGGAGGACAGAAGTAGACGAGGTTTGTAGAGTTAACTCTCCAGCTGCCACAGAACAGAGGTGCTGTCTCTGTCATGTTATATATATAATACAGGGTCTTACAAGACACAAAGGGATCCGGTTGGTCACAGAACAGATCTCTACGGATTTCTCTGATAAAAGTTTTGCATGAAATAATGATTTTCCTCTGTGCTCCCGGGAAGAGCTGGGATCAGACATCTCCATCCAGCAAACATCTAGGACACAATCACTGAGGAAGGTAAAGTGCGATCAGACAGCAACGCGATGTATTGTCCAACAAGATAAGGAAATCAGACAATTCAATTACATTCTCTTCAAGACCAGAGATTTATTCCTGTCTTCAGAAAGCAAATTATACAGAATAATTGAATATATCTGGATGAAATATATCTGCCCAATAAATGTTATTACAGAGTATTATGGAGCAGGACTGTGAAAGGAGGTTATCTGGAATATAGGGCAATGCTCAGACTTCCTGAGGTGCTGGAGGCTCTATCCTGATACATTAACATGTAAAACTCCAGATACAAGAAGCTGAGAAGTGTTAGGAGAGGTCGGAGGGAGACTCACCTGGACTCCTCAGGCTGCAGACAGGAGGTGAGTGAAGCTGTGAGGCTCAGGAGAGGAGGGCACACTGAGACCCTCTTACCCACCTTCTCCCTGACGTCACTGCCCCTTGTAGGCTGCTCCTCTCTGGGCTGGAGGGTGATACGCCAGCAGGAAAGTGTGTGAAGGTCTGGACCATTGTGTGACATAGTGTGTATATGATTGTTTGTGTCACTGAGTATGTGTATGAGTGTATGTGTGCTTGTGTGAGTGCAATACATGTGTATATATGTATGTATGACTGTATGTGTGTATGTATGTGACTTAGTGTGAGTGTGTATATGTATATATGTGTGTCTGAGTGTGTGTGTGTATGTGTGTGTAACTGAGTATGAGTGTATGTGTGTGTGACTTAGTGTGAGTGTGTATATGTATATATGTATATATGTGTGTGTCTAAGTGTGTGTGTGTGTGTGTGTGTATATGTGTGTAACTGAGTATGACTGTATGTGTGTATGTGACTTAGTGTGAGTGTGTATATGTATATATGTATATATATATATGTGTGTCTGAGTGTGTATGTATGTGTGTGTAACTGAGTATGTACATGAGTGTATGTGTGCTTGTGTGTTGCTCAACTGCAATACATGTGTGTATATGTATGTATGGGTGTGTATGTGTGTATGGGTGTGTGTGAGTGTGTATATATATGTGGCAGTGTGTGTTAATGGGTGTGGTGTGTGTGTATGTATGGGTGTGTGTGATTGGGTGTGAGTGTGTATATATATGGCAGTGTGTGTTAATGGGTGTGGTGTGTGTGTGTGTGTACATGTGTGTGCGGGTGTGTGTATGTGTGTATTTCTAGCACACACTCTCTGCTTCTCGGACTAGGTCACACGTTGCAGAGATCAAATGGTGAAGTAAAGGTATCACTGCCGGCCATCATACAGCTACAACTGTGTACAGAGTAATATCTCCCACACCGGGGATGAATGGATGGGTCTGGACCCCAGACATGGGAGATAAATAATTATGCATGAGTGTGAGTGTGAGTATGCATAAGTGTTTGAGAGTATTTGTGTGAGTGACCGCGTTTCGGTGTGTGTGAGAGTAAATATGTATGAGTGTGGCTGAGTGAGTTTGGGTCAGTGAATATATGAAATTAAATGAGTATGGGTCACCTAGTCAATGTGTTCGAGTGAGTATTGGTCAGTGAGTATATAAAATTGAGTGAGTATAGGTCTGTGAGTATATGTGATTCAGTGAGTTTATGAGATTGAGTGAGTATGGTTCAGTCAATATATTATTATTTTTTATTATTGTAGATTTGTTAGTGGCCACAGTGCTCCGCAGCGCCGCACACTAGGGAAAACAGGACATACATAAAACAGGGACATACAAGGCAGACAAAATAAATACAGACATGAAAACAAAGGGTATAAAGGACCCTGCTCATTAGAGAGCTTACATTCTAAGTGGAAGAGGGTAGAGCTGAAACAAGAGGAGCGAGTGTGGCTCAGAGTGGAGATTGGGACAGTTGTGAGGGTGTATTAATGTAAATAGTGTTATCGGGGATGAGGTCACCTCTAAAAAAGAGATGGGTTTTCAAAGAGCGTCTAAAGACTTGAAGGCTGTGGGAGAGTCTGATTGAGTGTGGTAGGGAATTCCATAAGTGGGGAGCAGCACGGGAGAAGTCTTGTAGGTGGGAGTGAGAGGTGGTTATCAGAGATGAGACAATGCGCAGGTCAGAGGTAGATCTAAGAGGGCAGGAGGGAGAGTATTTTGATATGAGATTTGAGATGTATGAAGGGGTGTTGTTGTTGAGGACTTTGTAGGTAAGGGTGAGTAATTTGAATTTTATTCTGGGGGACACAGGGAGCCTGTGTAGGGATTTGCGGAGTGGTGCAGCAGATGTGGAGCGGTGAGAGAGGAAGATCAGTCTTGCAGCAGCATTTAGGATGGATTGAAGTTTGGATATGTCTGTGTTGGGAATGCTAAATAGCAGGAGGTTGCAATAATTAAGATGGGAGATGATGAGAGAATGGATAAGAATTTTGGTAACATGTTGAGTAAGAATAGGGCGTATTCTGGCAATGTTTTGAAGGTGGATTCGACAGGACTGGGAGAGATTCTGGATGTGAGGAATAAAGCAGAGGGTGGTGTCAAGTGTGACACCAAGACTTGGAAGCAATGACTTGGGAGACAGAGGAAATTGTGGTGTTATTGACAGAGAGATTTCTGGGCAGGTGGGAAGATAATGAGCTCTGTTTTGGAATTGTTGAGCTTTAGGTAGCGTTGGGACATCCATGTGAAGATATCTGAAAGACAGTTGGTTGCACAAGATATTACAGAAGGAGAGAGGGCAGGGGAAGAGATATAGATTTGGGTGTCATCAGTATAGAGGTGGGTCGTGAGGCCGAATGAGTGAATTAGTGCCCCAAGAGAAGAGATGTACAATGGAAAAAGTAAAGGGCCAAGAACAGAGCCTTGTGGGACCTCAACAGAAAATGGTAGTGGAGGGGAGGATGTGCCAGAGTTATAAACACTAGAGGAGCAGTTCGATAGCTAGGAAGTGAACCAGGAAAGAACTGTGTGAGATTTAGTGAGTATGGGTGTAAAGAAACGGGCATGATGTATGGAACCAGCGTTATAATAACCCCTTATTCTAATCTATACCCGGACTGCACTTTTTTCCCTGTTGTTATCAAGAAGTATCAGTGATGGAACTATAACATCTCCTTGAAAAGGTACTTCAGGGGTTAAATTCCACCTTCACAGGGAACACTCAGGAGTTCAGTGAATTAAGGTACTATTATTCCTTGTGTTTGTTCCCTATTGTCCATTAGTGAGCTCTACAGACAGGCAGGAGCTGGATCCAGCAGGGGTCACCTGAGGGAGGCTGGATAGGTTGAGAAGCCCTCCAATCGAGACCTTTTGCACCTCCCCTGTGAAGGGGAAGTTCCCAAGGTGGGATTATGTTAAGTGATAAAAGAGCCTATTCTGGGAACTGAGAGAGAGTGACTGACTTTGGCCAAGAGGTGATGCTCTGCTAGAGATTCTCTGTGGAACATATCTCACTGTATTTATTGGGACTGATTTCCTCACTTGCTGGACCTGCTGTTGTTAAGGGGTCGTGCTGTATTTAATACTGTTCTGCAGAATAAACCATCCATCTATTTTTTCTCTAATACCGTGTCTGAGTAATTTGGAAACCACGTATCCTCACAATGGGTCAGTGAGTATAGGAGATTGAGTGGGTGTGGATCAGTGAGTATATGAGATTGAGTGGGTAGGGATCATGTCCCGGAGACTCCCGGATGCCTGGAAGGACTGACCTAGGTTCTCGTACAAGGGTGGCCGCTTGGCTTAACTATGCATGGACGGAAGATCCTGCCTGGACGATCTGATTGTGTTGGTGGCCGGGGGAGAAGTTTTGCCGGAAAAGGCATTAACTGGTGGGATGTAGTGCGTACTGTTGCGATTCTTTTGGGGTAGGAGGCACTGTCTGGTGGAGGCTTACTGAGGAATTTTTAGGGTGGAGTGACTGGTGGAATTGGTTCAGTGACTTCTGTAAAGGGGGCAGTGTCTGGTGAAGTAGAGTAAGGAGTTATATAAGGGGGGTGCTGTCTGCTGGGCATGGGGTAAATGAGTTCTGATATGTTATGTTTCTGCTGCTCTGTTGTCTCAGAAATCCATTCCAGATTTTGCTGAATATCAGAGTTGTTGTATGTCTGTTGATGAGCAACCTCACTCACTGCTTCCTGAGCTGCTAATAAGGATTCCACATTACAGCTGATTTATCAGCTCTTGCAGGCTTATCACTGCTCACTACTTAGCAGCTGATCAGCCAACACTCTCTGCTCACATGATTCCTTCCCATCCGCTGATTGGCCAGAATCTCCACAAATACACTCATTGCTATTATTTCCTTGCTAGTGTTAGGTTTACCTAGGCTAGTTCATACATCTTTATCCTGAGATTTGATTATCTTCTGCTGCTAGATTTCTGTGCTTGACCTTGGCTTTATTTACTGGACCTTGCTGTTTAATCTCTGCCTGCCCTTCCACTCTCTGCCTGTTTATTGACTTTGTCTATCTCTCCTGTCCACTGTCCCATCTTTCCAATTGACCATTCTATTTTGTGTCCTGTTTTGTGCTGCGTGTTGCTCAATAACTGCCAGTCTCCTCACTCACTATCAATAACAGCTCTACTGGGATCAAGTCCAGGGGGCATCCACGTACCAATGAACAGTGTGATTCTGGGAAAGGTGAAAAACATTCCGCGCCATAGGTTCTGCATAGGGGTTATCAGTCGCTGATTGTGGGGTTCATAGCATGTTGGATGGACACTGTCTGATGAAAGTGGGGTAAGGAACTCTGCATGGGGACACTGTCTGTTGGACGTTGGATAAGGAGCTCTGTATGGGGGGTACTGTGTGGTAGATATGGGGTAAGGAGCTCTATATGGGGGGGCTCTGTCTGGTGGACATTAGGTAAGGAGCTCTGTATGGGGGGGCTCTGTCTGGTGAAAGTGGGATAAGGAGCTCTGTATGGGGGCACTGCTGGTGGACGTGGGGCAAGAAGTTCTATTTGGGGGGTACTGTCTGGTCGACATTGGGTGAGATGTTCTGTATGGGGGGCACTGTCTGGTGGATGTGGGGTAATGAGTTCTGTATGGGGGGCATTGTCTGGTGGATGTGGGGTAAGGAGCTCTGTATGGGGGCACTGTCTGGTGGACATTGGGTAAGGAGCTCTGTATCAGTGGGCACTGTCTGGTGGAAGTGGGGTAATGAGCTCTGTATGGGCGGCACTGTCTGGTGGATGTGGGGTAAGGAGTTCTGTATGGGGGGGCACTGTCTGGTGGATGTGGGGTAATGAGCTCTGTATGGTGGGCACTGTCTGGTGGAAGTGGGGTAAGGAGCTCTGTATGGAGGGCACTGTCTGGTGGATGTGGGGTAAGGAGCTCTGTATGGAGGGCACTGTCTGGTCAACGTGTGGTAAGGAGTTCTGTATGGGGGGCACTGTCTGGTGGATGTGGGGTAAGGAGTTCTGTATGGGGGGGCACTGTCCTGGTGGACGTGGGGTAATGAGCTCTGTATGGTGGGCACTGTCTGGTGGACGTGGGGGTAAGAAGCTATGTATGGGGGGGCACTGTCTGGTGGACGTGGGGTAAGGAGCTCTGTATGGGGTGTGGGGCATGTGAGACACAACGTTGGCTATGTGCATGAGTCCGGATTAGCACTATGTAGCAGGTGCATATATCGGGGAACGCGGCTGCGGATATATGAAGTCATTTTTCATTATTCTTTTCTATTTATTTTTATATGCTTATGCATTTGTTTGCATACAATAGATTAGGTTCCGCTGGACACGCCCCTGGGTGGCACTAGTGACATTCATGGGTGGTGTTAGACATATTGGAGCAGCATACACACCCACTAGGAAATATGATGTGGGTGAGTGAGCGTTAGTAGTATACATGTGTGCCATCTCTCGGACATTTTCTGAGTTTGCAGAAACCAGGAAAAATTTGGATAAAATTTGGGTTTGTGTAGACCTTGGAAAAAGACTAATTTTAAATGACAATAAGTTACAATATACCAGACATTAGTCATCTGAGCGCAGTTTCTCCAGCGTACAATCTGTCTGCTCATGGCGGATATTTTCATCTGCACTGTACGAGGGATTGTCCTGTACATGCTGCAATTATTATTATTATTATTATATTACTATTATTAATATTATATTATTATTATTGTTATTGTTATTATTACTACGTTATATCCTCTGTATCACTCACCTGAGTTACTGTACTGATCACTGTAACACACAACACAATCTACTGTACAGCACAGAACACCGGGTCTGGGTCATTTCTGTGGCATTATATTATAGGGGAGAGAAAGTGTGATATCTGGAGGAATTTATTTTGTGAATTTGGCCTAAAAGTGAATTTACTTTTTTAAAAACTCATTTAAAATGTTTTTTTTTTACTAGATTTTTTATTTTCATCAAAATAAGTTGCATGGATATTTGTAAGATATAGTAAGGAGGAATTATTGTGTAATGCTGGATTCTTTACATTTTATAAAATGATTGTTTTGCATTATAAGAAAGGGATAATACTCCGATTTGATAATATCTTTTATTTCCCCAAGGTGACAGATTGACATCTTTTCATATTACAGTGGCCGCTGCGTTGTCTGTATCACGCTTCTATCACGGATATATTATGTTCCTCGGATCCTGCGAAGCTCCACATCCGCAGGTCACCGCGCACCGAGCAAGAGGAAATTACTGCACGTTTCTCATTATTAAAAAAACAGCAAAATGAATAAACCAGAGTCCGGAACTTTCCCTGGGAATAACGGACAGATGGCGGCAATGCCCAATCTCCACCGTGATTCTCCTATTCCTAAAAATACCGCGGGATCCACGTGCTCTGCAGTTATAGCACCGGGTACATAGACACGTGAAATGGTCCCGGTGTCAGTTCTCTTTATTGTCTTCCATTAAATAAACTACATTTAAGAATAAAACTCTTAACGTTGACTTTTGTTCTGCTGGAGGAATTAGACGTGAAGATGAATTATAAACCTTTGTGTTTCTGGTACAGAACACTGTGAAATGCTGGCAGTATGGAACATAAAACAAGGACAGATCGCTGTGTCTGCTTCCAATCAGGGCCAAGACCAGCCCTTGTCTTCCTGCGACATCCGTGGGGCTGGTCCTGCTCCCGGCTTCATACAGGTCCCCGAGTCTCCGAGGTCCCAGCTCCATCCTCAGTTTTATGGAAATGTGGTTTGAGCCGCAGTCTGGGAATATATCAATGTATAATATTATTAACTAATTCATAAATAAGCAGCGTGCCGACGGCTAATGAGATCTTTAAATAATATATAGTCTCAATGTGCTTCCTAAGTCAGCATCTTCCCCTCCGGAGCAGAAAAATTATTTCTGTTTGTGATTTAAATTTCCATTGTGTTTAGATGAGGTGTAACTGTGTTACTGAGGCTGATTACTTGGGGGCACATTTATCAATATTAACATAAATTGAAAAATAGTTTTCAATTCTTATCGCGATGATAAGGATTGAACTATTTCTCACATTTATGTACAACCCTGCACAGAAACAGCAGTTCCGAAAAACTTCTGTTTCTGTGATAAAAAAAATCATACTTACCCCCCTCTTCGGAACGCGATATCCCTGGATCACCTCCTCGTCATCTTCAGTCTTCTTCTTTCAGCAATTGCGCGTGTGCAGTTCACATGCGCACAAACATCTCCCTCGATCTCTGCAACTATAGTTTTCAGAGAGCGAGCGGTGAGTGACAGGGAGGGATCATGTGATCCCTCCACACATGCGCTGTCCAGCTCTGCTCTTCGGAGCAGAGCTGACAGCACTGAGATTTCTCATTTATGATAATGTACGGCAGCTCCAGCAAGTTCCCGAAAAAATCTATTTTTCGGCACTTGTTAGATTGCAAGAGGGAGCAGTCACCATACTATTGAATGGTGACTGCTCCCCAAAACGAAGCAGAATACAATACGATATCTGCTGCGATGCATCTTTAATAAATATGCGGGGGACACATCGGGGCATGGATTCTATGTTAAGTGCACGTTAGTGCACCATCACAATTTGTTAAATATACCCCTTAGTCTGTTCTCCGCAGATTTCACACACCCTCACTCGATCACTGAGTGTACACTAACCTTACAGACCAGGGAGGATTATTTGGTTACCTGGTAAGGAGATAAAGGGTCATTGATACTGAGGGGGAAATGGGAATTTCCTAAAGTGCGGTTCAGTGAAACCGACAGATTTTTTTGTTTATTTCTTGTAATTTGTCAGATTGACACTTTACAAATTGATGTTCCGTTTTTTTTACATAGTAAGAATATAAACCATGACCTTGATCAAGCTGCAATTTATCCAACGTGCAATCTGTCTGCTCAGACAACTGACCATTGTCATCTGCACCGTACGAGGGAATGTCCTGTATATGCCGTAATTATTATTATTACGCTTATTATTGATATTATTATGTTATATCCTCTGTATTGCTCACAGAGTTACTGTACTGATCACTGATAACACAGAGCCAGAACCACCAGAAAAAGAGGAAGTTCTGAGAGAGCCTGGACGGAGGCTGACCATTCAGAGGAGACTCAGTACACTTATTCATGATGGGGTCAATCAGTATTAGTTTAGCTCCCCCAAATATATTCATAAAATAATTTTGTCCCCCTTAATAAATAACTAATTATTGCCCTCATAATGAATAAGTGTATTGTGCTCCTCTGATATTTTGAATGGCCAGCACGTGGTATGAGCGATCTCATCCCTTATTATTATTATTATTATCATTTATTTGTTAGGCACCACAAGGTTTCCGCAGCGCCGTACACAGCACAAACAGTAGACTATACAGGGTGAAACAGTACAAAACAATAAACACAAAGTACCAATACTTCAGAAACTCCAGGCAGGCTGATGCAATAAACACGGAGCAGAAGAACGGGTGAGGAGACAGGAAGGAAGAGGGCCCTGCTAATACGAGCTTACATCCTAAGGGAGGGTAAAACAATATCAGGTACAAAAGGGAGCCAGTGAAGCATGGGGGAGAGAACACGGGGGCCAGGGGAGAGAGGGGAGAACGAGTGGAGGAGATGAAGGGGTTAGGTGGATGGTTGGAAGGCTTTCAGGAACAGGTGAGTTTTGAGTGCCCATTTGAAGGAGCACAGATTGGGAGCGAGAGAGATCGTTCCAGTGTGGGGGGGGGGGGCAGCTCGGGAGAAGTCTTGGATTCTGGAGTGGGAAGAGGTGATCAGAGTGGAGGACAGGCGACGGGCGGCGGTCATTGGCCGAGCACCCTCTTCTTTATTCTGCTGGTTTTTCTGGAAGTTTTGGGATGTTGAAACCATCTTGCATCACCCTCCAGACTGCCCGATAGTAAATCCCGGGATTTGGAGGTGATAACCGAGAGTCGGGTTGGGTCTATACAACGATGCTGGAAATTCTGACACTACCAACCCGGCAGGATTACAGAGAAGATCGCATCGCTGACTCACTACTAATTTAAGGAGGCGCCACTTCTAGAATGCGCCTCCTTAAATTAGTACCTGTCACGAATACTCACCTCTCCTCATTCCCTTACCGCTCCGTCGGACCCGGAAGGCGCACTTCCGAGTTCGGCGGTCACGTGATCGCTACCTAGGGCGGTCACGTGATTACTTCCCCAGGGCGGGGAATTCAAATGGGACACACTATAAAAACATAGCTCTGACACTTGGTGAGTGTCAGAGCAACTTACCTGTTCCTGACTCCTGATTCCTGTGTCCCCCTCGTTCCTGCTTCCTGTGTGCTTGATCTTCTGTGTACCGAACCTGCTTGCTGACCTCCCAGATTGCCTGTGCTCCTGACCCGGATTGCCTCACGCTCCTTTCTCTATACGTTTATCTGCCTTCCTGTGTACCGACCCGGCTAGCTGACCACCCTCCTGTTCTGGTGACCCGCGTACCGATCCGGTTTGTTTGACTCCGAGACTGCTTCCTGATTCTGTCTTCATTGCCTGCCTGTGTACCGACCCGGCCTGTCCGACTACTCTCATCTTGCTCCTACTCCGCTGTACTACATCTTGGGGCAAACCTAAGGACCGCGACCTGCGACTCCTGGCAGCAAAGCCCAGCCCGCCTTGCGGCGGTTCTTGGTGAATACCGGGGAGATCGTTAGACTCCGCACCTCAGGTGAGCCAGCGTTAATCAAGATTAGTAGTGAATCCAGTAAATCCGTTACAGTACCTTAAGATCTCGGATGACCATCTGTCTCTTCATTCTGACGTCATCGGACGCTGCCGGGCTCTTCAGTTGCTGCAATTTAGTCAAGTCTGCCTATCAAGCTGTCAGTGTTTCCAGTGAGTCGGCGATGCGGTCTTCGCTGTAATCCTGCCGGGTAGTTAGTTGTTGGAATTTCCAGCAGAGTAAAAGTGAGTACCACCGTGACAGTCATGTGTGGCGATATGCGAACCCACGAAAAAATGACAGCTTCCCCCCAGGTGTTATCCGTCCAGTGACCCCTTGTGTGCTCCACGTTTAGTGAAATATGTCCCCATTCGTCCAGAGGCCCTCAGGAGGTAAAAGATGGATATACAGTACTCCACTGCCCATCACCTACTACTGGTACTCCCATCGCTGCGGGTATCTATGTGCCACACAGTCTGTTACACTGTGCAGGCCCACATGCATGTATGGCCAGACATTGAACTATATCTGAATTATATTATTATACTTGTATATTATTATATATTATTAATTCCATTTAGTTATATTATACAGAGAGAACGTGGTGGGCATTGAGGGTGACACAGAAGATGTGAATCCGCCTCTGGTGCCCCCGTTCCAGGAAACACGCGGCTTCCTATCACCCTGCTTCCTATCACCCGGCTTCCTATCACCCTGCTTCCTATCACGCGGCTTCCTATCACCCGGCTTCCTATCACCCTGCTTCCTATCACCCGCCTTCCTATCACGCGGCTTCCTATCACCCGGCTTCCTATCACGCGGCTGGGTTGCTGTATCCTATATGTAGTCTATATTGCTGGATAACAGAGTTAAGTAGAACAATAATCAGGCCGCAGATTTTCATGAAATGACAATAATTTGACTAGATCCACAGATTGCTGCGTTTGATCCTTCGGCCCTGAATTGTTATGTTTCTCTAACAGTGAAAGTTATATATTAACTCAGACAAATCTTCTGTTATTACCTGTCCTCATCTGGTCCTAGTCCCAGCCTGGGCACCGGCGGCTCCCGGTCACAGATGGCTGCTGACTTACAAACATGATTATTGTACGCAGACTGTTGACTGTGGTTAAACGACATCTGGACGAGCTTTGTTTCCCATGGTGAGGTGCGAGGCACAGTGTGACTCTGCTCCCAGTAGTCTCTGCATTGACTGAGCCACCGAGGCAGCATCGGAGGATGGGAGTTGTTGCTGCTGAATTACCAGGCAAAGGAGAGGTTTATTATTTCCCACATGGATGGGGGGTGATTATATATCAGTAACAAACCTGGGGGTGATTATATATCACTAACAAACCTGGGGTGCCACCAGAATATATGGCTATAAGGGTTAAATTAAGGCAACACGGGGGGCATTAAATTCCTTGTTATGTGTCGCGAGGTGCCTCCAGGAGGCAGCGATGTATCTTCATGTATCTCGAGGAAATATTGATGTCTTTTGGTGTCTTACAGTATTATTATTATTATTATTATTATTATTATTATTATTATTAATTTTTATTTATAGGGCGCCACAAAGTATCCGTAGCACCGTACAAGGACAAACAATGGCACAGTACAAGGTGAAACAGCACAGTACAAGTAACAGTAAGCACTATAACTCTGGGGGCTCAGGCACAGCATGAAAGAGAGGGAGGGAGGGGAAAAGTGAGTACAGGCAGGTAACTATGGCCCAAGAGGGTGGGCACGGATGACAGGTTGAGAGTCACTGAGGGGAGCGGAGAGAAGCGAGAGGGGACAGAGGGCAGAGGGACTGAGAGGAGGTGAGCTGAGTAGCTGGAGAGCGCAGTTAAAAGTGATGGAAACAGAAGGTAGGAGAGCCCTGATCAAAGGAGCGAACAATCTAAAGGGAGGGGAAGACAGACAGACACATGGATGAGACGGAGAGACGGGAGGAAGGGGGAGAAGGGAAGAAGGGATGAGAGGGAGAGGTAGCCGACCGGTGGGAGTTTAGGCATGAGACTGGAAGGCTTTAAGGAAAAGGTGGGTTTTTAATGTTCGTTTGAAAGAGGACAGATTAGGGGAAGTTCTGATGGAGCGGGGGAGCTTGTTCCAATGGAGGGGAGCGGCGCGGGAGAAGTCTTGGATACATCTTGGATACTAATCAATCAGTAAAATTAAAATAAGGTGATTTTTAAAGCTGGTGAAGTAGTAAAAAATAGACTTTTGGTAAAGAAAACCTCTACATCCCCCCCCCTCATCTGCCCCAGCTTAGGCAGGACAGTCCTTATTCTGGGGAAAGTCTTATCGCTTTTACGCCGATGACATTCAGCTCCTGATCCCCCCTCCTTTCTTGTGTATCTGACGGCCTCTCACAATCTCTCACTCAATCCTGTGGCTTCCAACTTCCAACATCGTCCGTATCCGTCCCTTCCTATCTCAGGATGTCACCAAAACCATTATTCATATGCTCATCATTTCCCGACTTGATTACTGTAACCTTCTCCTCACCGGCCTCCCCCGCTCTCACCTCACCCCCCTTCGCTCTATACTCAACATGGCTGCGAGGTTTATCTTCCTTTCAAGCCGCTCTTCTTCTGCCTCCCCTCTCTGCCTTCCCTTACACTGGCTCCCCTTTCCCTACAGAATCCTTTCCAAGCTCCTCACCCTCACGTACAAGGTCTTCTCCCACTCCACTGCCCCATATATATCCAACCTCCTCTCCATTCACACCCCATCCCGTTCCCTTCGGTTGGCCAATGACCGTCGCCTCTCCTCCACTCTGATCACCTCATCCCACCCAGAATTCAAGACTTCTCTCAGCTGCCCCCCCCTCCTCCATGACCTCCAACGCTCCATCCGTTTGTCCCCTAATCTGAGCACCTTCAAACGGGCACTTAAAACTCATCTGTTCCCCACAGCCACCAGCCATCCACCTAACCCTCTCTCCATGTTTGTTCTCCTCACCTCCTGGTCCCATTACTCGCTCCTCTTACGCTAGATCTCCTCCACTGACCTCCCATGTACCTGGGGTCTGTTTGACCTCCCTTTAGGATGTAAGCTCTTACGTGCAGGGTCCTCTTCCCTCCGTCTCTCTATCTATTCTCCTGCTGTAATGTCACTGTACTAGCTATGCCTGGAGCTCTTGGTATTACTCGTTTATTGTTCTGTACTGTTTCACCTTGTATGGTCTATTGTTTGCATTCTGTACGGCGCTGCGGACATCTTGTGGCACCCTATAAAAAATGGATAATAATAATAATCTTATATCTGTATTATCATATGCAATCTACTGCCGCTATCACTCTCTATCTCTCTGCTCCAATCATATTTATACTATCTCCACCAATCATTAGCTGCTTTATTTTCATTTCATCCCCCCAATTCTTCTGCCCCTCCCACCATACAACCACTTTTACACCATATTTCAGTTCCACTGCACCCAGGTTTATGTTCATGTTTATATGATGTAAGTTTTTGGTATTGTATTTTTTCTCCCGTCATGTAATGTTTCCTTCCTGCGTCTCATGTGATGCTGTTTGGTACTTCAGGCAGGACCTTCCATCTCCCCAATCTCACACACGTCCCTCCATCTACCACCATACGGACCTGGGTAATGGGACAAGCAGTAGCTGAGTAGCCCTGAGGTCTGATTCCCGATGACCATATTAGGGATTTGTGTGACTGTTAGATTCATGCTGACATCATGGAGTGAGGGAGGAGATGGTGATGAGAGATCTGACTGCCTGATTCTCATCTGTCCTCACAAACAATTAACTTTTCCATGTAATTATCAAACCTTCCAAAAACACAGCTGCTACAATTAACCCTGGTATTAAGCGGGTGTGAGGAACGCACTGCGCGGTCACCTGACCATCTCTTTATCACTGGGAACATGACATGGGTGTTATAAAGTGTTTGTTTGTCAGGAGAGCTGACTATTTGTTATATGAATATACAAAGATTTTGAGCACTTTAGGGAGAATGTGTGGCTCAGTGGGTAAGGGCTCTGGCAGTGATCTATAATTAGGAAATACAGGTAGAAAATCTGCCTCCCTTCTCTGCCTAGAGATGTATGGAAACTGGGTGACGGTAATATTAATGAGAGGGATTTCACTCCTGCCTGGTACTGTCAGGTGATGATCACAAATCAGCCATAAGTAAGAACCACAAGTTGCTGTTTCTCTGGTTAAATAGCAAAAATATGTCTTAGATACAAAAGTAGAACTTTATAGGTTGTACAAGACTGACCCTGATTGTGCCTTGAACCGCCGATCATTGGGTCTGTGCTGGGTTTGATGTTCATTCATACACATACATCCGAATCTCGTCATCAAGTCCCCTCCCTCATTAAATAATAGTATAGCGGAATCCAGGAGTGTGGTCTAGTCTGCCAGGAGGGGCTGGTGGTGAAGGGGGCTGGTGATGAAGTGGGGCTGGTGGTGAAGAGGGCTGGTGGTGAGGTGGGGCTCTTAGTGAATGGGGCTGGTGATGAGGGGAGCTGGTGGTGAGGGGGAGTTGGTGATGAAGTGGGGCTGGTGGTGAAGGGGGCTGGTGGTGAAGGGGGCTGGTGGTGAGGAGGAGTTGGTGATGAAGTGGGGCTGGTGGTGAAGGGATGCTTGTGATGAAGTGGGGCTGGTGGTGAAGAGGGCTGGTGGTGAAGGGGGCTGGTGGTGAAGTGGGGCTGGTGGTGAAGGGGAGCTGGTGGTGAAGGGGGCTGGTGGTGAAGGGGGCTGGTGGTGAAGTGGGGCATGTGATGAAGTGGGGCTGGTGGTGAAGGGGAGCTGGTGGTGAAGGGGGCTGGTGGTGAAGGGGGCTGGTGGTGAAGTGGGGCATGTGATGAAGTGGGGCTGGTGGTGAAGGGGGCTGGTGGTGAAGGGGGCTGGTGGTGAAGGGGGCTGGTGGTGAAGTGGGGCTGGTGGTGAAGGGGAGCTGGTTGTGAAGTGGGGCTGGTGCTGAAGTGGGGCTGGTGGTGAAGGGGGCTGGTGGTGAGGGGTGGCTGGTGGTGAAGGGGGCTGGTGGTGAGGGGTGGCTGGTGGTGAAGGGGGCTGGTGGTGAAGGGGGCTGGTGGTGAGGGGTGGCTGGTGGTGAAGGGGGCTGGTGGTGAGGGGTGGCTGGTGGTGAAGGGGGCTGGTGGTGAAGGGGGCTGGTGATGAGGGGGAGCTGGTGCTGAAGGGGAGCTGGTAGTGAGGGAGAGCCGGTGCTGAGTTGGGCTGATGGTGATGGAGGTTTGTAGTCAGGGGGTGCTGGTGGTGAGGTGGGGCTGTTAGTTAGGGGGGCTCTTGTCAATGGTGCTGGTGGTGAGGGGGGGTTGGTGGTGAGGGTGGCTGATGGTGGGAGGGGCTAGTGGTGAGGGGGACTGGTGGTGAGGGGGACTGGTGGTGAGTGGGGCTGATGGTGATGGGGGTTTGTAGTGAGGGGGGCTGGTGGTGAGGTGGGGCTGTTAGTGAAGTGGGCTCTTGGTGAATGGGGCTGGTGGTGAGGGGGGCTGATGGTGATGGAGGTTTCTAGTCAGGGGGTGCTGGTGGTGAGGTGGGGCTGTTAGTTAGGGGGGCTCTTGTCAATGGTGCTGGTGGTGAGGGGGGGTTGGTGGTGAGGGTGGCTGATGGTGGGAGGGGCTAGTGGTGAGGGGGACTGGTGGTGAGGGGGACTGGTGGTGAGTGGGGCTGATGGTGAGTGGGGCTGATGGTGATGGGGGTTTGTAGTGAGGGGGGCTGGTGGTGAGGTGGGGCTGTTAGTGAAGTGGGCTCTTGGTGAATGGGGCTGGTGGTGAGGGGGGCTGGTGGTGAGGGGGGACTAGTGGTGAGGGGTTAATTCTGGATTAACATGACATAAAATTCAGCACTTATCTCTGACACAGAATATCTGTTGTTCCCTCTATATTGGGACAGTGTTTTTGTTTCTAGCGGAAATGATTTTGGAGATGAATGCCGGCTGCGTATGATCGCGCTGTATCTCACATGTGTACAGTCTGCAGATAGGTTATTTTTAGCCCCGCACTGTGTTTATTTGCCTGATGTTAATATCTCCTGGATAGCAGAATAAAGCTGGAGAGACAATGAGGCCTATTCAGCGGCTGGAACATCTCTCGTTGTGCTAATAAGGAGCTCTGCTTGTAAAGACATGAAATTATCTGTAACAGGACACCCAGCTCGGCACGTAGCCCCCTCAGACGACTGCCACTCTCCAGCTAAGGGAGATACTATGAAGAGAAAGAGGAACTGTATCCTGTGACCGTATAGCCGGAGAGAATATAGAGGGACGGTGTCTGTCCTCTGCCGAATATAGAGGGACGGTGTCTGTCCTCTGCCGAATATAGAGGGACGGTGTCCGTCCTCTGCCGAATATAGAGGGACGGTGTCCGTCCTCTGCCGAATATAGAGGGACGGTGTCCGTCCTCTGCCGAATATAGAGGGACGGTGTCTGTCCTCTGCCGAATATAGAGGGACTGTGTCTGTCCTCTGACGAATATAGAGGGACTGTGTCTGTCCTCTGCCGAATATAGAGGGACGGTGTCTGTCCTGTGCCTTCGCAGCAGCTGGGTCTCACGTTATATCTCAGGCAAAATACAACTATTATACTGCTATTACAGCACAGGTCATTGGGTCACAGGTCATTGGGTCACAGGTCACTGGGTCAAAGGTCACTGGTTTAGGGGTCACTGAGGCTGACTGTAGAAAGCAGCTTCAGCTCCAACAATAAAACAGCAAATAAATTAACTGGGTCGTTTAACATTTTATCCACACAAAATATATTTCAATTAATTTGCATGTAAAGGTTTATTTAAATGCTTACTTGACAACTTTTAAATGGTGTCCTTCAAAAGATCCGGGAAGAGGTAGGCGAGTGGTCTCCGGGCTCAGCAAATCGTGCCATTTTGACCCCACCCCCCGTGACGCAATGATGCAAAAGGGCCAAAATGACGCAAGTCCCTGAGAATTGTGTCAGGGAGGCTCCAACATCACTAGGAAGTGGAGAGATGCGGGAGGATGATCAAGTCTCCACAGAGTCTGGGAGACTGACCCGGAATTCGTGAGTCTGTCGGACATTCCGGGAGAGTTGCCAAGTATGTTTAAATGTATCATTTATTCTGATAATAGTTTCCCTTTAAGATATTTGAAACTTCATATCCAAGGTGGGAGGCGCAGTTGCATCATCACGATGGCCCTCGGGGCGGGCCTAAACCGCAGAGCAGCGGTTGCATCATTGCGATGGGGGTGTGCCTAAGCCGCAGAGCAGCGGTTGCATCATCACGATGGCCCTCGGGGGTGGGCCTACACCGCAGAGCAGCAGTTGCATCATCACGATGGCCCTCGGGGGTGGACCTAAGCCGCAGAGCAGTGGTTGCATCATCACGATGGCCCTCGGGGGTGGGCCTAAGCCGCAGAGCAGCGGTTGCATCGTCATGATGGCCCTTGGGGGTGGGCCTGAGCCTCAGAGCAGCGGTTGCATCATCACGATGGTCCTCGGGGGTGGGCCTGAGCCTCAGAGCAGCGGTTGCATCATCACGATGGCCCTCGGGGGCGGGCCTAAACCGCAGAGCAGCGGTTGCATCATCGCGATGGGGGTGTGCCTAAGCCGCAGAGCAGCGGTTGCATCATCACGATGGCCCTCGGGGGTGGGCCTAAGCCGCAGAGCAGCAGTTGCATCATCACGATGGCCCTCGGGGGTGGGCCTAAGCTGCAGAGCAGCAGTTGCATCATCACAATGGCCCTCGGGGGTGGGCCTGAGCCTCAGAGCAGCGGTTGCATTATCACGATGGCCCTCGGGGGTGGGCCTGAGCCTCAGAGCAGCGGTTGCATCATCACGATGGCCCTCGGGGGTGGGTCTAAGCCTCTGAGCAGCGGTGCATCATCACGATGGTCCTCGGGGGTGGGCCTGAGCCTCAGAGAAGCGGTTGCATCATCACGATGGCCCTCGGGGGCAGGCCTAAACCGCAGAGTAGCGGTTGCATCATCGCGATGGGGGTGTGCCTAAGCCGCAGAGCAGCGGTTGCATCATCACGATGGCCCTCGGGGGTGGGCCTAAGCCGCAGAGCAGCAGTTGCATCATCATGATGGCCCTCGGGGGTGGGCCTAAGCTGCAGAGCAGCAGTTGCATCATCACAATGGCCCTCGGGGGTGGGCCTGAGCCTCAGAGCAGCGGTTGCATTATCACGATGGCCCTCGGGGGTGGGCCTGAGCCTCAGAGCAGCGGTTGCATCATCACGATGGCCCTCAGGGGTGGGTCTAAGCCTCTGAGCAGCGGTTGCATCATCACGATGGTCCTCGGGGGTGGGCCTGAGCCTCAGAGAAGCGGTTGCATCATCACGATGGCCCTCGGGGGCGGGCCTAAACCGCAGAGCAGCGGTTGCATCATCGCGATGGGGGTGTGCCTAAGCCGCAGAGCAGCGGTTGCATCATCACGATGGCCCTCGGGGGTGGGCCTAAGCCGCAGAGCAGCAGTTGCATCATCATGATGGCCCTCGGGGGTGGGCCTAAGCTGCAGAGCAGCAGTTGTATCATCACAATGGCCCTCTGGGGTGGGCCTGAGCCTCAGAGCAGCGGTTGCATTATCACGATGGCCCTCGGGGGTGGGCCTGAGCCTCAGAGCAGCGGTTGCATCATCACGATGGCCCTCGGGGGTGGGCCTGAGCCTCAGAGCAGCAGTTGCATCATCACAATGGCCCTTGGGGGTGGGTCTAAGCCTCTGAGCAGCGGTTGCATCATCACGATGGCCCTCGGGGGTGGGCCTGAGCCACAGAGCAGCGGTTGCATCATCACGATGGCCCTCGGGGGTGGGCCTGAGCCTCAGAGCAGCGGTTGCATCATCACGATGGCCCTCGGGGGTGGGCCTGAGCCTCAGAGCAGCGGTTGCATCATCACGATGGCCCTCGGGGGCGGGCCTAAGCCGCAGAGCAGCGGTTGCATCATCACGATGGCCCTCGGGGGTGGGCCTGAGCCTCAGAGCAGCGGTTGCATCATCATGATGGCCCTCGGGGGTGGGTCTGAGCCTCAGAGCAGCGGTTGCATCATCACGATGGCCCTCGGGGGTGGGCCTGAGCCTCAGAGCAGCGGTTGCATCATCATGATGGCCCTCGGGGGTGGGCCTGAGCCTCAGAGCAGCGGTTGCATCATCACGATGGCCCTTGGGGGTGGGCCTGAGCCTCAGAGCAGCGGATGCAACATCACGATGGCCCTTGGGGGTGGGCCTGAGCCTCAGAGCAGCGGATGCATCATCACGATGGCCCTCGGGGGTGGGCCTGAGCCTCAGAGCAGCGGTTGCATCATCACGATGGCCCTTGGGGGTGGGCCTGAGCCTCAGAGCAGCGGTTGCATCATCACGATGGCCCTCGGGGGTGGGCCTGAGCCTCAGAGCAGCGGTTGCATTATCACGATGGCCCTTGGGGGTGGGCCTGAGCCCAGAGCAGCGGTAAGCAGGACAAATCTCTCAATGTTCTGGAACTCGGGACAAAGGTCCTGACCAGTGGGATGGAGGAACAGGTCAGTAGAATCAGGATTGTAACACAAAAAATTGGGACAATCAGATAATAAGTGTTTCATTATAATGATACAAATAAACCATTTAATAACTTGGTGCATCAGTCTGAGCGGCTGCCATGAGTAACACAGAGCACCGAGTCATTATGTAAGTTGTATGTCCAGCCCCAGATTACTGTACAATATACTGACATATAAATATTTCTACCACAAGGCTTCCAGTACATTGTGTGACAGAGCCAGAAACAGCTGCAGGGCAGATTAATGGGTATTACTGAGGTTGGGTGTATTAGTACTGAAGGGTATATTACTGGGTGTTACCTAGGGTGGGTGTATTAGTACTGAAGGGTATATTATGGGGTATTACTTTGGTTGGGTGTATTAGTACTGAAGGGTATATTATGGGGTATTACTGAGGTTGGGTGTATTAGTACTGAAGGGTATATTACTGGGTGTTACCTAGGTTGGGTGTATTAGTAGTGAAGGGTATATTATGGGGTATTATTGAGGTTAGGTGTATTAGTACTGAAGGGTATATTACTGGGTGTTACCTAGGTTGGGTGTATTAGTACTACAGGGCTGATTAAGGGGTATTATTGAGGTTGGGTGTATTAGTACTGCAGGACAGATAAGTGAACATAGCACATTGGCCACGGTGTTACTGGACAGTGCTGTTGTTGGGCATAGTACTACACATGTTACTGCTGATCAGTCTAATGTCCTGTATTATATTCTAATCATCAGAATAGGGGCAGTATTATATGCCACATTATGTTGTAATGTAACCTGGTCATCAGAGAGGGCAGCACTTCGGGAAGGAGGGGGGTGTATTTCAGTTTTTCGCAGGCAGCAGAAAGGTCACAATATCCCTATCTGAATCCTTGGGTCCTAATTCTTGGCTTTCTGCAATTTAACAAGACAAACTGGAGAGCAGGATAATGACCCCATCACAGAGGGTAGATCAGCACAATATGCCCCTCTTGTTATGTGCAGAGTGAACTTTGATGTCAGAATTGCAGCTTTGTACCTTTAATCTTCTGAATGAGAGTTTGTTTGCTGTAGAGAATGAAAGAAGCCGGGAGCCCGGGAAGTAATTGGGGACAGGAAGGTTTGAAGAGATCTCGGGAACAGGCGGTTGATGTATGTGCACTTGCTGTGGTCTTTCTGTGCTGTGATCAGCTTGATATCATATAATGTCCCTGCTTTACATGACGCAGACAGAGGACGTTATTAATGTATAATATATGTACATCTCCTCCATCATTAACCCTTCAGCTTTCTCTTCACCGACATATTTTTCATTTCTCAACACTGTCACTGAGTCAGGATATCTCAGGTTTTAGAGCTGTCACTGGGAATGTGAGTCCCTGTTTTCCTTACTCACTATACTCTATATGATATATAATGTAATATAAAATGTTGGGGGTTATATACATTTACATTCTGAACACATTGAAGGGTTTGGCAGCACATATCTCTCTGTCTCTGCAGATGTCGGGTGCTTAGAGGTATCTCAGAGGTATATTATGCAAACTGCTCTAGAATTGTACGGTAATGTGGGGATCTGTGCAGAGATCTTCTTACAGAACTCCGTGGGCTCCGCTTTCTGTCTGCGCTCCAAACCCAGAGACCAGAAACAACAGAAGCATTTCCAACACAGTGCGGAGAACAGACAGAAGCTTTTTACCACATACCAAAGTTTTGCTCCCTCACCTGGGCTATTGGTTGGGGTAGGTTGGGCTGAGGCTAATGTCAGCCTGGGGTTTAAACTCGGGGTCAGTTGAGATTTAGAGTATGAGCTATGTTTGGACAGTGTTAGCATTAATACTGTTGATACTATTAATAATATTACAGTATAGCTAAAGTTAGTATTGTTGATAAACACAATTGAAAGATGATACTAAGGTAGAAGCTCCATTATAAACCTCCACTATCCGGTCTATAGATATGAAGTGTATCCTGTCTGACATTATTTTCTCCATCTAGGTCACAGCTTCACCACTAACCCTCCCTAGAAAGTCACCATCGGCCTCGTTATACAATGTATAGTCCTTTGTTGGTAGCAATGATCATGTTTGGGTTATTGTCCAGCATTCTGTCCAGACCCTCAGGTAATACATGTAATTTCCCTCGATGCTCTGAGATGAGTGTGACGTCTTTAGGGCCAGAGAAATACCTGAGGTGGGACCCACTTTAGAAAATGACTTGTATCCTCCAACACAAACCAGAATCAGAGCGACGACATGAGCCGGATGGATGCTGAGTCTGTTCGTGCTCCTGTTCAGGGTGACCCTAACTCCTGAGACAGATGTCCCAATAGAGAGAGAGATATCTGACCGGATTGTGAGTCGCTCGGTGACAGAGTTGGTGATTGCTCAGAGAAACGTCCCAACGAGACTGCAATTATCTAAACTCAGACAGCAGCTAAGAGTGTCCTGAATCTGTGAGTATAGAAGGAGTGAGGTAGAGCAAGAGTGACTCCCACTGTCCTGTAAGTGTCAGCTCTTCACCCAAGTGACTAAAGCCACAGGGTACTGATGTGATAATGAGGTCACTACAGGTGTCATGTGATAAAGCCACACTGTGATGAATTGATTTGCACTATAAAATAACATTACACAACAATATAAGTTGTGCTGCCAGTGTTTCTGTAATGAAGGGTAAGAGACTGCACAGAAATAAATCTTTATTCTTGATTTATCCAGTTAACAAGATGATTCATTTCATCAGTGGTAACTGTGCATCTTATCGCTTGCTGTGTCTGCATGACACCTGTTCTCCTGTTATCCTGAATGTGTGTGGTCACCTGTATACTCATCACTATCATCTGTATCATCATCACTATCATCTGTATCATCATCACTATCATCTGTATCATCATCATCATCATTATCATCATCATTATCATCTGTATCGTCATCATCACCATCACCTGTATCATCATCATCACCATCACCTGTATCATCATCATTATCATCATCATCATCACCATCATCACCTGTATCATCATCATTATCATCTGTATCATCATCATCATCACCTGTATCATCATCATCATTATCATCATCATCATCACCTGTATCATCATCATTATCATCTGTATCATCATCATCATCACCTGTATCATCATCATTATCATCTGTATCATCATCACTATCATCTGTATCATCATCATCACCTCTATCATTATCATTATCATCTGTATCATCATCACTATCATCTGTATCATCATCACTATCATCTGTATCATCACCATCACCTGTATCATCATCATTATCATCTGTATCATCATCACCATCACCTGTATCATCATCATTATCATCTGTATCATCACCATCATCACCTTTATCATCATCACCATCACCTGTATCATCATCATTATCATCATCACCTGTATCATCACCATCCTCACCTGTTTCATCATCATCACCATCACCTGTATCATCATCATTATCATCTGTATCATCATCATCACCATCACCTGTATCATCATCATCACCATCACCTGTATCATCATCACCATCACCATCATCACCTCTATCATCATCATTATCATCTGTATCATCATCACTATCATCTGTATCATCATCATCACCTCTATCATCATCATTATCATCTGTATCATCATCACTATCATCTGTATCATCATCATCATCATTATCATCATCACCTGTATCATCATCATTATCATCATTATCATCATCTGTATCATCATCATCACCATCACCTGTATCATCATCATCACCATCACCTGTATCATCATCATTATCATCTGTATCATCATCATCATCACCTGTATCATTATCATCATCATCATCACCTGTATCATCATCACCATCACCTGTATCATCACCTGTACGATGACAGAACCAGGAGGTGGGAGGAACTGAGCTACAGCCAGGATGTCATGTACAGGAATAATAATACAACATTACGCTACAGTCACCACCTATAGCAAAGCCCAGCAAGAACTGGAAATGTCCTTACACAATTATAAAACTAAAATGTCCTTTAATTATCAGCTGGTGGATGTGGTCACTGCTCAGTCTCACATACTGCAGTTGAGCATTGACCATTATTATTGTTATGAACTTGGTGAAACATTAGTATTGAATGTAGTGTGACAGAGCCACCTGGTGGTAACATGTCAGTACTGCAGTATGAGGTGAGAACTGCACTATATGATGAAAACATAAATGGCTTCATTCAGAATAGAACGTAATTGTTTGGCCTGAACGTAAATGTAAACATTTTGCCACCAGATTGTATTCTCAGCTGTGTTTTTAGACTTGTATTAAAATACATGCAGCGCAAAATACTAGATATGTCCATCATAGACTGGACAACGGTGACTCAACTATAGAAAATAAATGATTCTTACTATACATCCCAAATTGTACCAAGCACCAGTGCTCATAGCTGGGTATCACTAATTCAGGGGGACAAGATAAACTTCTACTGTAACATAGTAGCCTGATGAATATATCACTTTACCCTCACGGGTCAGGGGGGCTGGGGGTGAATACTCAGTGTGGTGTAATGTTTGGGGTAGAGACCTCTGTGTGAACCCTTTACTGTACTTCACTTTAAATTCCAGAGTTATTCTTCCATCTGCCCCCCGTGTTATGTAACCGTCTGTAATGAGCCCCGGTAGACCCCATCTCATCTCACAGATAAATTCCTACTGACAGTGGCTGAAAATGTTAAAAACGCCCCAAAGTTTTGTTATAAAACATATGAAAACTAATGAAATGCAGCAACTGATCGTAATCATCTTATTATTGTGCTAGATGGGAGATCTGTCAGACTGCTGATCGGATCTCTACTTGGCTATAACACCACACTGACTAATCACACCCTGTATATTACACCACACTGACTAATCACACCCTGTATATTACACCACACTGACTAATCACACCCTGTATATTACACCACACTGACTAATCACACCCTGTATATTACACCACACTGACTAATCACACCCTGTATATTACACCACACTGACTAATCACACCCTGTATATTACATCACACTGACTAATCACACCCTGTATATTACACCACACTGACTAATCACACCCTGTATATTACACCACACTGACTAATCACTCCCTGTATATTACACCACACTGACTAATCACACCCTATATATTACATCATACTGACTAATCACTCCCTGTATATTACACCACACTGGAAAATCACTCCCTGTATATTACACCACACTGACTAATCACACCCTTATATTGTACCAAACTGACTACCGGTACTTTTTCCCTGTATATTACACAACACTGACAAATCACTCACTGTATAATAAATTACATGCTGGACATTGGATCTGTATAAAATGCTAGTTCATAGGGACAGTGGGCAGCACAGTGGCCTAGTGGTTAGCACTTCTGCCACACAGCGCTGGGGTCATGAGTTCAATTCCCGACCATGGCCTTATCTGTGAGGAGTTTGTATGTTCTCCTCGTGTTTGCGTGGGTTTCCTCTGGGTACTCTGGTTTCCTCCCACACTCCAAAACATACTAGTAGGTTAATTGGCTGCTATCTAAATTGACCCCTTGTAGCCCTGCGTTTTAAAAGCGTTTATGCACTCCTCTGTGCTGTTCAACAGGGCTTTGGGGTACCACACAGAGATAGTGCAGATATATGTGGTACCCCAAAGCCAAAGTGCAGAGATAGTGCAGAGATAGAATAGAGATAACGCAGAGATAGAGCAGGGTTTCGGCTTAACAGTGATAGCTGTAAATGCGACTTTCACATGACCCTATCTGTACACAATACAGTAATGTAATAAAGTGGAATACACAGCATAGAATATAGTGTATTGATAGTTATTAATAAATACAATACCATATAAAATAATTATATACAAACACAAATACAGATTAGATTGAAACATGTGATGTGTCTGCTTCCAGGTCGCCCTCAGCCACAATTACCCGATCACGCCCTCATTGTACTCAGCCAGCGGGTAACTGTCCCTACCCCTCCGCTCTAGTAGTAAGTGTGAGATGCGTCATAATCTGCACACACCGCGCTGTACGTTATCCTACACATACACAGGGAGGAAATGCTTATTTTATGCAAATAAAACAGACATATTTCCAATCCTTCATGAGAACCGTGCTGGCTAAAGAGAGATGTTGTCTAATATAAATCAGGAGCTATTTATGGTTGAATTGTCTTATAAGTTGTTGCTCGTTTCCTTGGCGCTCCTGTGTTTCCTGTAATCGGTGGATTCGCCCAGATATGAAGCTTTCTGATGCGTAATGAGGGCTTCAAAGAACAGAATAATAAGACAGACGCGTGGCCGTCATCTGCACAGATGAACCTCACTGACGTCAAGCACCGATTGTTTGTGAGCGCTTAGAGTGTCACAATGGCTGGAACTGGAACGGTAGACAATTACCTTATTGGAAGCGCTGGGCGGATCAGAGCGTTCCTCGATGTGCATGGACTTGGCGCAGGAGCGCTCCTCACACTACTCCCCAGTCCAAATGCAAGAATTTGTTTTGTGAGATATTAAAATGAGCTTCATATGGTGGAGAGTGCGAAATTTAGGGGTTTTCTCATTTGACGGGTGTCTAAAGAGACTTTTTTCCGCCACAAAATAATATGATTTTTACCAGTTCCTCACAGATGGTGGAGAATACGAGGCCCCCGGCCTATAATTCAAATGTTGTTTTATCTGGGACAAGTCGTTATCAGGCTGATGTCATTACACAACTAAAATCTACAAACATAATACGTAATATAAAGACCGGTCCATTGTCCCCTTGATTGTATTAAAACATAAATGAGGTTTGAGCTATAAATCTCAATGTAAATGTTGTAATTAAGGGGCCGCTCCGAAGCTGATAAATGACAGTGACACGATTTGTACTTTATCCACTGTCCACGTTTCCTTCTCGGACAGCAGAATCCTTCAAAATGTGCCCAAAAAATGTAACACAAGTTATTGTCTGCAGCTCTGTTTTATTTTATATACTTTTATGTTTCTTTATGGTACAAAACAATATATTTAACATTTTAAACAAATTCTCTTTGGCACTTTGCAGATCAGTCTTCCAAAAACATATTTTTCTGTAATAATTAAAAATGTAATTTGTGATATAAATGTATTGTGCCCTCTACTGTGATCAGCACTTATAATGTTATGTATATTTGTACCTTCCTGTTTGAATCTTCAACATACTTATTTAGATTGTAAGCTTCTGGGGGCACTGGGTTCTCATGGGTTCATTGTACATGGTATAAGAGGCCATGTATATATTCAATAACCACTCACACATCTTGTTGCAGGTCTGCCAAGCTCAGTGCCCACTGCCCCCAGGCGAGTCCTTCTGTCTGCCAGCGCTGGGCCCGGGCACCGGCTGAAATATAGTGATTCAGAGAGATATTTTTATGAGTTGTGTGTTCCTCCGGTGTCATGTATGTGTCATGTATGTAGTGACTCACTGACCTCACCACAGGACAATGCTCTCAGTCCTGCTCTACATGCAGAAATATTCAGGTGATGCCCAGACAGAGTCATTAACATCAGAGGCTGCTCTATATGAACATAACGAAGCATTCATAAATATATCAACGGTTCTATCACTGCATGCAGAATCTATTCCTCTAATCTCTGGAATGACTGTATGGAAACAAACTTGCAAAATCAAAAAATAAATATCTAAAATAATAATATTCTGTAGATATTAATGTTGACACTAAAATGTGCAAATCAGTTGCAGCTAATAATATTTCTGGAATAACTCTGGAGAAAAAGAAATAAGTTCAAATATAAGTAATATATATAACTAACAGCGGAGGACTTAGAGGTTTATATCCCTATATGGCCATTACCAGCAAGTAGAATTGCCCGGTAAATTCCTATAAATACCCTTTTTTGTGCCCACCTGCCCCCCCCCCCCCCCCCCCGCGTGTCAGGAACCTTGTCGCCTCTTGCCCTGTCTTGGAGACGCTCTTTCTAATGCTCATTTTGGGATCTATTAAATGGCAATGATAGAAAATCACCTATAACCGTAAGTTATCGCTACAGAGCGGCACCTTGGCGATACTATCCTGAAGAGTTAAGGGTTAGCTTTGCTGGGCCAGTCTGAGAGATATGTGGGTGTGTGGTCCAGGTTTGCCAGATCAAACTTGCCAGACTTGGACTTTCAGTTTCACTTAGTAAACAAAAAATAATAATAATTCTAAAAAAAATAAACAACATAAAAATATCTTAAGAAATGTAACAATTTGTTAAATTGACTTCCCCAAACATGGAAGGGGCCCCCAGATGTACAGGTTGAAGCCCTATTACTGGCAAAAATGCCCATTTTTGACGTTCATGGGATCTTTGGCCTCTTAATAAATAAACCCCACTAACTCCAGTTACGACTGCTCTACGCTGGGGTCCATTGTAACCTGGCCCCCACTAACACAAATAATACTTTGCTTATATAAACAAACCAGACGGTTTTGCATTAGTTTAAAAGCCATACACATAATGGCCATACCGATCACCGTGTACACCGACAATAAGAGGAAATAGTTTGGGTGTTCTGGAAAGACATCACCAAACCCAATTGTAGTGAGTGTTACAAAGCAGAAGTAAAACGCCTCCAACATGTTCCAATCCTCCCATAGTGGGAGAATAAAAGCCCCCAGCATGATATACGCCACCACCACAAATATGATGATCACCACCGGAACATCCAAATGGTCAAGTTCTTCCCCAAGTTTGTCAAAGTTTGAAAAGGCTGAGTGAGTAGAGGGCTTTACAACCAGCTCGGGGCAGGAGTGGCACCTCTCATAGGGGCGTTTCCTGGGCAATGTCCTCAGGTTCTGTTTTACAATAATCAATTCAAAAATGTCTATGTTCTGCATCTGCAGGTATCTCCTCTTCACTGTGTCCTGACTTTTCAGGACCTCCATCAAATTCAGGGGCTCCTTGACCGACACTCGACTGTCCAAAGTTGACTCAAAGCTACATTCTTCTCTGCGGCTTTTTAGGCTGGAAAATTTGCTGGGTACATTGGACTTGTGCTTGAAACATCGGTGCCAGGACTCACGGATACTTTTATACTTCCTGGACATGTAGCCGGCGAGAATATCTCCTAAATCTGCCAGTACCAAAAGCATGAGAGGTATACCTATTGCGGCATACACCATGCACGCAATCCTTCCCGACACAGTAACAGGGGTCAAGTGTCCATAACCTGCAAGAGAGACAAGAGACTTCAGAGGGATAGGATGTCAGACATTGCACACCAGGAACATCCAGCTTTCATCTGTAAGAATTATTTATTATGACCCTGTGGTAACTTACGTAAAAATTACAAACTGACTCCACAGTCTCAAGCACCCTAAGAGGGGACCTTTTATAAGAATTCATATTATCTAGCACTCCAATGTGGGTTTTCCACAAATAATACAATAGTTACATGGTATATTACAAGGATCCCTGAATTTAATACAGAGTTAAGTTTCTCTTTATAGCTACATGCGGGAAGAACAGAAAGTAGGCCATACAAGGTATAACAGCACAGAACCATAAACAAGTAATACCAAGACCTCAATAGCTCCAAGCAAAGCCAGTACCAGTGTAACTGGAGCAGAAGAAATAAGTAATGAGACAGGAAGGAAGAGGGCACTGCCCGTAAGAGCCTACAAGCTAATGGGTGGGAAAACCGATAACAGGCACAAGGAGGACTCAGAGGAGGGGATCAAGGGCAGGTGGAGCGCATAGGAGGTGAGGTTAGGCAGATGGTTGGTAGGCGTTTAAGAACAGGGGAGTTTTCAGTGCCTGTTTGAAGCTGCACAGACTAGGGAAGAGTAGGATATGACAAGGGAGGTCATTCCAGTGGAGATGGGCAGCCCGGGAAAAGTCTTGGATTCAGGAGTGGCATGTGGAGATTAGAGTTGAGGAGAGGCGACGGTCATTGGCCGATCACAGGGGACAGGAGGGAATGTGTATGGAGACGAGGTTAGAGCTGTAAGGAGTGGTAGAATGGGAGAGGGTCTTGTAGGTGAGAGAGAGGAGTTTGAAGAGGATTCTGTAAGGGAAAAGGGAACCAGTATAAGGCAAGGCAGAGAGGGGAGGCAGAAGAAGAACGGCGTGGGAGGAAGATAAGTTTGGCAGCCGCATTAAGCATAGAAGAAGTGGAGCGAGGTGACATCGGGGAAGAATGTGAGGAAAAGGTTACAGTAGTCAAGATGGGAAATGATAAGAGCATGAGTAATAGTTTTGGTGACATCCTGGGATAAGAAGGGATGGATGTAGGCAATTTTTCATAGTTGTAAGCGACAGGATTGGGCAAGAGATAGAATGTGGTGGCAAAGGAGAGGGAGAAGTCCAGAGTGACACTCAGGCAACGGAAAATGGAAACAGATGATATGGTTGTGTTGTTAACAGTGATTGAGTGGTCAAGGTGGGAGGAAGATCTAGAAGGGGGAAGACAATAAATTCAGTTTTAGCAATGTTAATTTTAATAAATTGTAAGAATATATAGGAGGAGATGGCGGAGAGAGGCAGTCCCATACACGAGAGAGGAGGGGAGGGAATAGAGGAGGGGAAGAGAGGTAGAATTGAATGTCATCGGCGTATTGGTGATACTGGAGACTGAAGGAAGTGATGAGTTTACCCAAGAAGGTAGTGTACAGAGAGAAGAGCAGAGGGACTCTGAGACTCCTACGGGAAGGGAGGGGGAGCCAGAAATGGAAACAGAGAAGGAGCGGTTGTTGAGGTATGAGATAAACCATGCAAGTACAGAGCCAGAGGGGATGGGCCACGGTGTTGAAGGCCGCAGAGAGGTCCAGGAGGATGAGTAGGGAGAAGTGGCCCCTGGTGATGATGATTATGGATTTAGCCAAGAGAAGATCGTTGGTGACTTTGACCAGGGTGGTTTCAGTGGAGTGGAGGGGGCTGAAGCCAGATTGGAGAAAATCAAGGAGGGAGTTTTCCGAAAGGTACCTGGTGAGGTGGTTGCAGACAATCTAGTAGTTCAGATGCAAAGAGGAGAAGCCAAATGGAGCTGTAGTTAGAGAGTGAGGCGGAGTTAAGATTGGAGTTTTTTTTAGAATGGGAGAGATGAGAAAGGTGTGCGAGGTAGGAACAGTCAGTGGGGAAGAGGGAGCAAAGGATGTGAGAGGAGTTGGGAACCAGGTGGCTGGTAGATGGGGGAGAGGATAGTATTAGGGAGTGGACTTCTTCACCAAAAGTGAGGCGGAAGGAGCTCCAGAGTTGGTTGTTGGAGGGAGAAGAAGTGGGAGTGGTGGGGGTAGCAGAAGAATGTTGCGAGGATAAGATATGAAACATGATGGCATCAATGTTGGAGGAGAAAAAGGAGGCAAAAGTCAGTGGCAGAGAGGGAGAGCAGGATGGAAGGGGGGGAGAGCTGAATGTAGCAAAGAAGCGGCGGGGATTAGGGGGTTTAGAAAAAATGAAGGACTTAAAGAATGATTGTTCAGTGAGGGAGAGGGTGGAGCTATAGGAAGAGAGGATACATTTGAAGTGAAGGAAGTCAGCCAGAGGCGTTCAGCAGCACAAGAACACTTTTAAAAGAAGCGGGTAAATTTATAGTGCCAAGGGTGGGGGAACGGGCGGGGAAGGGGGGCCGAAGAGGTGGGGTGACATCATCAAGGACAGTGGTAATGGAGTGGTTGTAGAGAGAGGTTGTACTATTGGGACAGACCAAGGTGAGTAGAAGAGAGAGGAGAGTTTCAAGAGAGGAGGAAAAAGTAGTAGGGTTAAAAAGCATCTAGATTGCACCTAATAAGGGTAGATTTGGACAAGGGGGTTTCCAGAGAAGAGGACAGAGAGAAAGAGAGGAGATGGTGGTCAGAGAATAGGAAGGCATAGAAGTCAGAGACAGCACATTGATGGGAGAAGATGAGGTCAAGGAGTGACCAAGACAGTGGGTGAGGGATGAGGTCCATTGACTGAGCCCAAAAGTGATAGAAAGGGCGAGAAGTTTGATGGAATCTGGGTCAGTGTGGTTGTCAATTGGGATATGAAAATCACCTAGTATGATGTAGGGGAGATCAGAAGAGAGGTAGTGGGGAAGCCAGGCAGCGAATAGAATGAACTTCAAAGAAGAAGAAAGAGAGGGACGGCACAGTGGGTATAACACAAAAAAGTACAGTTGGCGGAAAGGAGGATGTCCACACCACCTCCTGGACGGTCATCCGGTCTGGTGAAGCGGGTGAAAGAGCAGCCTCCATGGGAGAAAGCAGCAGGGGAAGCAGTGTCAGTAGAAGAGAGCTAGGTTTCGGTGATGGCAAGGAGGTTAAGAGAGTTGGAGATAAAGAGGTCATGGATAGAGGGCAGTTTATTGCGGATGGATCTGGAGTTACAGAGGGCAGAGGAGAAAGGGGGAGAGGGAAGTGGGGAGATATGGATGATATTACAAGGGTTGCTGGAGCATGGTGGTAACTAAGTTGTGATAAGGACAGTGAAAGGGGTAGAGGGTGAGGATTGGTATTATTATTATTATTAATTTTTATTTATAGGGCGCCACTAGGTGTCTGTAGCACTGTACAGGGACAAACGATTACAATATGAGGTGAGACGGCACTGTACAGTAAACAATAAGCACAGTAACTCAATAAGCTCGAAGCACAGCTAGAGAGGGGGGGAGGAGAGGAAAGATTTGCATATGCTGGAGCCTGAGAGGGAGGGCGCGGATAACAGGAAGACCCCCAGAGGGCGAGGAGAGAAGCGAGAGGGATCGGAGGGCAGAGGGTCCTCGAGGAGGAGGGCTAGGTAGCTTGTGAGCAGAGTTAGAAGTGGTGGAAACAGGAGGAGAGATGGCACTGCTCAAGTGAGCGTACAATCTAAGGGGAGGGGTATAGGACTCTCTATACACGGCACTTGCCGTATTGAGATAGGCACAACACACTACTGTATACATACAATACATATGTGGAATATAAAGTCCGAGCAGCATGAACAGACAAACATAAAGTATTCATTTATTGTCTTCTATTAATAGTATAGTCAATAATGAAAAAACATTAAACAAAGTGTTTTTTCCCAATTAAATACATTTATCATGATGTTATTAATGTCTACTGTGCATAATAATGCATTTTTACAGTAGCTCTTGATTTTAAACACATGTTCCACCATGTATACACAGCCGTTATCACTAGCAATTGGCACTTATACCCGACCAGTAGCTGGTGCAAGTGATACGGTAGACAACCACGAACCTTTGAAACACTCAAAACTTGAATCGGATGCAGCTGCATGCGCGTGAGCTTGACACACCCTCACTGTACATTGAATACATGCGCCCTTTCCCCGTCCCATTCCCCCCTTGAAGTTGTAGCTTTTCATAACTGTCATTTGTGCTTGAAGATGAATTGCATACACCTGCAGTGCAATTTAACACAGAATATGGCATTTGCGTTCCTTAGTGAATCAAGCCCTATGAGTTTGTTATTCAGTCTGTGCTTTGCACAGTGCTGGGATGACTTTTGTTGGTACCAGAAATGGGATACTTCAGCGGAAGAGTCCATACAAAGTTAATGTGCTGTGTATCTGTGTGTACCTGGCAGATGCTATGATAGGACTATTCACTCTGCTCCCAAATGTAACATTCAAACTAGAGCAGCCTTGTTGGGTCATAAACCAGCGGAATTAGTAAGTGTAGGCGTGTCGCAGGCATTTACTGGTTGTATCTGTATGCCTCAGTTGTATGGGCATGAAAAATATGGCTAAAGTTTTCCTAAAGTAATCATTATATACAGGTTCATTGCCAGATTTAACGTATTTTAATATATGGTTAGTAAATATGTTCTGGTCACCACAGCTCATCCAGCTCAGCTCATCTCTCTGCAGACTTTCTCACCCACTTATAACTATCTCCTTTCTGAGTCATTGCCCTTCCCCCCATCCCCCGATGCAGAACACGGGGGCAGATTTATTAAAAGGTGAAAAACCCCATTGCCAGCAAAAACTCCTGATAGGGCTTCTCTTGCTTCATCCTATACATGTTCGGTGTTACCACTGGGGATAACATCACTGTGACCACTGGTAACCGCATCAAAGTATCGCGCCCCCATTCCTTTACATGGGGACGGGAGCATAGTCATTAAGCATCGTAGTCACCACCCTGTTAGCGCCATCTCAGGTTACCGTTACCTTTTATCTGGCTGGATCTTTTAAAATAAATAGAGGTAATGCTCCACTCACCGAACAAGTGATATTTTTTCTGAGGGGAGATGGAGACACTATAGATATAATATAGATAGATAGATAATTCAGACTGTAAGCTCCAATGGGGCAGGGACTGATGTGAGTGACTTCTTTGTACAGCGCTGCGGAATTAGTAGCACCATATAAATAAATGATGATGACGATATATGTTGAACATACCTCCAAGCTGTTCAGGAATCGGGACAAATGTCCTGATCTGTGGGACAGTGGGACAGGTTGGAGGCATGAGGTTAGGACACCATATGTCACAAACAGAAGACAGCTGACAAAGTATTGAGTGGATAGATGACACAGTAGAGCAGTCATGTCCGTGTTGTCATGTTGTGGATCTGTTCCCTGTTCCCTCCAACCAAAGCGATCTGGAAATCATAGAGTTAAAAATGCAGGAAACATCCTTCAGATTGTGAATGTTTGATTTTAACTCTTTCCTTTCCGGACTGCTCAGCTTAGAGGCAGCATTATAAGTCTTTTTATTGTGATGGTGCATTACAGAAATCTATGGCTGCACCGTGCGAGATACAACGTTTCCAGGGGCTGTTTTCTTTAGAGAAGATGAAGAATCTCAGATCTCAGTAATTTTAATCCGGATATAGACTTGTAAAACCTCCTGTTTAAGTGAGGTCTGTTGGGGAAAAGGTTGATGAGAAAGATAAAAATGCCCCAAGTACCATCTTCATTAGTGGAAATGATGAAATTCTGCAGATTCCAATGTGGGAGGAGCTGCAGGAGGTCTCAGCAATAATCAAACAACGATATAAAACTCTAACACTAATCTGATTAACAGCCACCTGTGTGGTTTAGGGGAAGAAATTGAAAGTTCTTCATTTTGGTACTCAGCGCAGTCCATGTTAGGACAACCCGAGGGCCAGACTGGGGGTCGACACAGAGAACCGCAACTGACAAGGAGGTCAGAGGAGAATCAGCATCACAGACACAAGATGGGGGTAAGAACTATTATCAGCAAACTGAAACGTGAATGTTATCTATGCCAGGACCCTGGCTGCCTACATGTGGCCTGCTGAGTGTGGTCTGCTGAGTGTGGTCTGCTGAGTGTGGACTGCTGAGTGTGGTCTGCTGAGTGTGGACTGCTGAGTGTGGTCTGCTGAGTGTGGACTGCTGAGTGTGGTCTGCTGAGTGTGGTCTGTTGAGTGTGGAAGGCTGAATGTGGTCTACTGAGTGTGGACTGCTGAGTGAGCTCTGCTGAGTGTGGACTGCTGAGTGTGGTCTGCTGAGTGTGGTCTGCTGAGTGTGGACTGCTGAATGTGGTCTACTGAGTGTGGACTGCTGAGTGTGCTCTGCTGAGTGTGGTCTGCTGAGTGTGGACTGCTGAGTGTGGTCTGCTGAGTGTGGTCTGCTGAGTGTGGACTGCTGAGTGTGGTCTGCTGAGTGTGGACTGCTGAGTGTGATCTGCTGAGTGTGGAAGGCTGAATGTGGTCTACTGAGTGTGGACTGCTGAGTTTGCTCTGCTGAGTGTGGAAGGCTAAATGTGGTCTGCTGAGTGTGGACTGCTGAGTGTGGTCTGCTGAGTGTGTACTGCTGAGTGTGGTCTGCTGAGTGTGGACTGCTGAGTGTGGTCTGCTGAGTGTGGAAGGCTAAATGTGGTCTGCTGAGTGTGGTCTGCTGAGTGTGGTCTGCTGAGTGTGGACTGCTGAGTGTAGTCTGCTGAGTGTGGACTGCTGAGTGTGGTCTGCTGAGTGTGGACTGCTGAGTGTAGTCTGCTGAGTGTGGACTGCTGAGTGTGGACTGCTGAGTGTGGTCTGCTGAGTGTGGACTGCTGAGTGTGGTCTGCTGAGTGTGGTCTGCTGAGTGTGGAAGACTGGAATGAATCAGCTGAAGAAACAAAATAATCAACCAGAAGTTCTACAAAGGAGGATGACAACTCCAGGCTGGGTGCATCCTCAGTACCTGTGGCGGGTATCCACTATGAAGCCACGAGTCACATGACCAATGTAAGATGGACACTATGTGACCTCACTGCCCCTAAACGCACCAGAGAGATACCAGTAAATACTGCACTATATGTACCTAGTACACACAAACAAAGGCAGTATTGTGTCATTGCTACGTTGTCACAATAGGGAAGCGTCCTATGTTTCAGGAGAATATATTACTGATACTTTATATCAGCTGAAGTGCAAAACAGCGGCCAACACCACAAAACAGGATCTGACAGGGGCAGTATCCAAAAATGGCACCAACATCTAGGACATAGGACCCCCAGAGCAGTAAGGAAGCCTGATATAAAGCTGCTCACTAAAGGTATCAACATTGATCAGTGCAGTCGGATGATGAAATGCACTAACTAAAAGGAAATCTCTTCCAATCTCCAGTCGCAGACCTGAGCAGCCCCTGGTCCTGATGCACAGAGCCCTGCGCGGACCAATGACCATTCAGCCCCTGGTCCTGATGCACACAGCCCTGCGCGGACCAATGACCATTCAGCCCCTGGTCCTGATGCACACAGCCCTGCGCGGACCAATGACCAATCAGCCCCTGGTCCTGATGCACACAGCCCTGCGCGGACCAATGACCATTCAGCCCCCGGGAAGGAAGAAGTATTCTCTTATGTTCACCGATGATCAGTCAGGATATACAACATTCTACTGGCTTCATAACAAGGAAACTGTACCAGGGACACAGAGACGGTATCTTGCTCAAGTAAGAACATGTTTGTTCAGATGCCAAAGATTCTACAGGCAATGAGACTATCGTGAAAAAGAATGTAAATGTGTTCTAGACCACAGTACCATATAATGCTGGACAGAATGTGATATCAGAGAGAAAGAACTGTACTCTCTGGGGAAGAGCTTGTGGCTCCTCATTACCTGCGGAATTCACACCCTCACCTGCAGAGCTGTCACATGCTCCTTCCCTGCATTCATCTCTGACCTCATCCCTCTCGCACTCTGCAATCTAACTCTGACCTACGTCTCGCCCCCTTCCTGGCAACCACCACTCACTCCGGCCTCCAAGATTTCTCCTGTGTTACTCCCCACTTATGGAACTCCCATCCCACCTGACCAAACCCTCCCCAACCTTTAGTCTTTCAAGCCCTCTTTCAAAATCCTCTTCCTCCTAACTTTGGCCTATCCTAACCCCAACCTGATACTACTCCCTCTGCATGATCTTCCAGCTATAGTCCCATCTACACTCTGAGAACCTCTAGCTTCTATTGTCTCAGCATTGTCCTCTCCCCTCTAGACTGTAAACTCCAATGAGCAGGGCCCCCTCTACCTTCTGTGTCAGGTCTGCAACTCATCTGTATTTGTCTTTTTTTTACTTGGTATTTGCATTTTGTATGATTTGTCATTTCGACTGTCTAGGAATGTGGAGTATTTTGGTGCATTACAAACCATGATGGTTAAGTGGGAAAAGTATACTCTGTGACATAAATATTCCAACAACATATTGGGGTGAAGCTATCATGACAGCTTGTTACCTCCAAAATCATTTACCCAGAAAGGCAAAAATTCCATATGAACAGCTGAGCAGAATAAATTCTATAGCTGAAGCATTAACAAAATTTTTGGATGCAAGGACTATGTCCATGTTCCAAAAGAAAAGTACATGAAATGGGAAGCTTTAGCTAATGAAGATATTCTTGTAGGTTACAGGGAGAGTCAAAAAAGATACAGAAGACTGCACCGAAACACCAAAACGATAACAATTAGCACAAGGATACTGATTGACAAGACAGTTTCAGTAGTATTTCAGCCAGAGCAATAAGCAGAAACACTGGAAAATGAGCAAAGTGACATTCAAATTGAATTTTGCAATCCAGCAGTTATCCATGTAGCAGCCTAAGGACATGCTGGAAAAGAAGAAGAGAACTTTGTTTCCAAGTCTCAGAGATCACTCGACGAACTCGAAGAATCAACCAGAGCATGGAACTCTGAGGTGAACAAGGTTTTGGTACATTCCGTACTGACTGTACTGATTTTGGAGGACGGTAATGTGCAGAGACTCTTTCTCCAGTGATGAGAATTTTTTTTTTATTGCTGCAATTTACTAAAAATATATATTTCCAGACCAGCTGCGCACAATTCATCCTGCCCTATTGATTAGTGGGTTAATTTATCGCTGCACCGGGACAGTCTCTCTAGATATGCGCATGCGTAATCTGGCAAATCCGTCTTGCACATGTGCATTGGAACTGAAAGGAACGCCTCTTCCAGCAGGCAAAAGTTTTGAGTATGGTGCCTAGTAAGCTAGCACCACCCTGGCTAAGGGTTAGGAATGTACATACTGTATACGCTGATAGCGCACATGACAGGACACCAAGAGAGTGTATGAGCCTATGGGGGATGATGAGCGTTTAGGGATGAGAATATTTGGGCTAATAAGCCATAGGTTGTATGAGCTTATGTGGGCTGATGAACCTGTAGGGTGCATGAGCCTATCTAGGCTGATGAACCTGTAGGGTGTATGAGCCTATGTGGGCTGATGAAACTGTAGCGTGTATAAGTCTATATGGGCTGATGAACCTGTAGGGTGTATGAGCCTATGTGAACCTGTAGCATGTATGAGCCTATATGGGCTGATGAATCTGTAGGGTGTATGAGCCTATATGGGCTGATGAACCTGTAGGGTGCATGAGCCTATGTGGGCTGATGAACCTGTAGGGTGTATGAGCCTATGTGGGCTGATGAACCTGTAGGGTGTATGAGTCTATGTGGGCTGATGAACCTGTAGGGTGTATGAGCCTATGTGGGCTGATGAACCTGTAGGTTGTATGAGCCTATGTGAACCTGTAGGGTGTATGAGCCTATGTGGGCTGATGAACCTGTAGGGTGTATGAGCCTATATGGGCTGATGAACCTGTAGGGTGCATGAGCCTATGTGGGCTGATGAACCTGTAGGGTGTATGAGCCTATGTGGGCTGATGAACCTGTAGGGTGTATGAGCCTATGTGAACCTGTAGGGTGTATGAGCCTATGTGAACGTGTAGGGTGTATGAGCCTATGTGAACGTGTAGGGTGTATGAGCCTATGTGGGCTGATGAATCTGTAGGGTGTATAAGCCTATCTAGGCTGATGAACCTGTAGGGTGTATAAGTCTATGTGGGCTGATGAGTCTGTAGGGTGTATGAGCCTATGTAGGCTGATGAGTCTGTAGGGTGTATGAGCCTATATGGGCTGATGAGTCTGTAGGGTGTATGAGCCTGTCTAGGCTGATAAACCTGTAGGGTATATAAGTCTATGTGGGCTGATGAGTCTGTAGGATGTATGATCCTATATGGGCTGATGAGTCTGTAGGGTGTATAAGCCTATCTAGGCTGATGAACCTGTAGGGTGTATAAGTCTATGTGGGCTGATGAGTCTGTAGGGTGTTTTGAGCCTGTCTAGGCTGATAAACCTGTAGGGTATATAAGTCTATGTGGGCTGATGAGTCTGTAGGGTGTATGAGCCTATGTGGGCTGATGAGTCTGTAGGGTGTTTTGAGCCTGTCTAGGCTGATAAACCTGTAGGGTATATAAGTCTATGTGGGCTGATGAGTCTGTAGGATGTATGATCCTATATGGGCTGATGAGTCTGTAGGGTATATAAGCCTATCTAGGCTGATGAACCTGTAGGGTGTATAAGTCTATGTGGGCTGATGAGTCTGTAGGGTGTTTTGAGCCTGTCTAGGCTGATAAACCTGTAGGGTATATAAGTCTATGTGGGCTGATGAGTCTGTAGGGTGTATGAGCCTATATGGGCTGATGAGTCTGTAGGGTGTATGAGCCTATGTAGACTGATGAACCTGTAAGGTGTATAAGCCTATGTAGACTGATGAGTCTGTAGGGTGTATGAGACTATATGGGCTGATGAGTCTGTAGGGTGTATGAGCCTATGTAGACTGATGAACCTGTAAGGTGTATAAGCCTATGTAGACTGATGAGTCTGTAGGGTGTATGAGCCTATATGGGCTGATGAGTCTGTAGGGTGTATGAGCCTATATGGGCTGATGAATCTGTAGGGTATATAAGCCTATCTAGGCTGATGAACCTGTAGGGTGTATAAGTCTATGTGGGCTGATGAGTCTGTAGGGTGTATGAGCCTATGTAGACTGATGAACCTGTAAGGTGTATAAGCCTATATAGACTGATGAGTCTGTAGGGTGTATGAGCCTATATGGGCTGATGAGTCTGTAGGGTGTATGAGCCTATATGGGCTGATGAATCTGTAGGGTATATAAGCCTATCTAGGCTGATGAACCTGTAGGGTGTATAAGTCTATGTGGGCTGATGAGTCTGTAGGGTGTATGAGCCTATGTAGACTGATGAACCTGTAAGGTGTATAAGCCTATGTAGACTGATGAGTCTGTAGGGTGTATGAGACTATATGGGCTGATGAGTCTATAGGGTGTATTAGCCTATATGGGCTGATGAATCTGTAGGGTGTATAAGCCTATCTAGGCTGATGAACCTGTAGGGTGTATAAGTCTATGTGGGCTGATGAGTCTGTAGGGTGTATGAGCCTATGTAGACTGATGAACCTGTAAGGTGTATAAGTCTATGTAGACTGATGAGTCTGTAGGGTGTATCAGCCTATATGGGCTGATGAAACTGTAGCGTGTATAAGTCTATATGGGCTGATGAACCTGTAGGTTGTATGAGCCTATGTGAACCTGTAGGGTGTATGAGCCTATGTGGGCTGATGAACCTGTAGGGTGTATGAGCCTATATGGGCTGATGAACCTGTAGGGTGCATGAGCCTATGTGGGCTGATGAACCTGTAGGGTGTATGAGCCTATGTGGGCTGATGAACCTGTAGGGTGTATGAGTCTATGTGGGCTGATGAACCTGTAGGGTGTATGAGCCTATGTGGGCTGATGAACCTGTAGGTTGTATGAGCCTATGTGAACCTGTAGGGTGTATGAGCCTATGTGGGCTGATGAACCTGTAGGGTGTATGAGCCTATATGGGCTGATGAACCTGTAGGGTGCATGAGCCTATGTGGCCTGATGAACCTGTAGGGTGTATGAGCCTATGTGGGCTGATGAACCTGTAGGGTGTATGAGCCTATGTGAACCTGTAGGGTGTATGAGCCTATGTGAACGTGTAGGGTGTATGAGCCTATGTGAACGTGTAGGGTGTATGAGCCTATGTGGGCTGATGAATCTGTAGGGTGTATAAGCCTATCTAGGCTGATGAACCTGTAGGGTGTATAAGTCTATGTGGGCTGATGAGTCTGTAGGGTGTATGAGCCTATGTAGGCTGATGAGTCTGTAGGGTGTATGAGCCTATATGGGCTGATGAGTCTGTAGGGTGTATGAGCCTGTCTAGGCTGATAAACCTGTAGGGTATATAAGTCTATGTGGGCTGATGAGTCTGTAGGATGTATGATCCTATATGGGCTGATGAGTCTGTAGGGTGTATAAGCCTATCTAGGCTGATGAACCTGTAGGGTGTATAAGTCTATGTGGGCTGATGAGTCTGTAGGGTGTTTTGAGCCTGTCTAGGCTGATAAACCTGTAGGGTATATAAGTCTATGTGGGCTGATGAGTCTGTAGGGTGTATGAGCCTATATGGGCTGATGAGTCTGTAGGGTGTATGAGCCTATATGGGCTGATGAGTCTGTAGGGTGTATAAGCCTATCTAGGCTGATGAACCTGTAAGGTGTATAAGCCTATGTAGACTGATGAGTCTGTAGGGTGTATGAGCCTATATGGGCTGATGAGTCTGTAGGGTGTATGAGCCTATATGGGCTGATGAATCTGTAGGGTATATAAGCCTATCTAGGCTGATGAACCTGTAGGGTGTATAAGTCTATGTGGGCTGATGAGTCTGTAGGGTGTATGAGCCTATGTAGACTGATGAACCTGTAAGGTGTATAAGCCTATGTAGACTGATGAGTCTGTAGGGTGTATGAGACTATATGGGCTGATGAGTCTGTAGGGTGTATTAGCCTATATGGGCTGATGAATCTGTAGGGTGTATAAGCCTATCTAGGCTGATGAACCTGTAGGGTGTATAAGTCTATGTGGGCTGATGAGTCTGTAGGGTGTATGAGCCTATGTAGACTGATGAACCTGTAAGGTGTATAAGCCTATGTAGACTGATGAGTCTGTAGGGTGTATGAGACTATATGGGCTGATGAGTCTGTAGGGTGTATTAGCCTTAATGGGCTGATGAATCTGTAGGGTGTATAAGCCTATCTAGGCTGATGAACCTGTAGGGTGTATAAGTCTATGTGGGCTGATGAGTCTGTAGGGTGTATGAGCCTATGTAGACTGATGAACCTGTAAGGTGTATAAGCCTATGTAGACTGATGAGTCTGTAGGGTGTATGAGCCTATATGGGCTGATGAATCTGTAGGGTGTATGAGCCTATGTAGACTGATGAACCTGTAAGGTGTATAAGTCTATGTAGACTGATGAGTCTGTAGGGTGTATCAGCCTATATGGGCTGATGAAACTGTAGCGTGTATAAGTCTATATGGGCTGATGAACCTGTAGGTTGTATGAGCCTATGTGAACCTGTAGGGTGTATGAGCCTATGTGGGCTGATGAACCTGTAGGGTGTATGAGCCTATATGGGCTGATGAACCTGTAGGGTGCATGAGCCTATGTGGGCTGATGAACCTGTAGGGTGTATGAGCCTATGTGGGCTGATGAACCTGTAGGGTGTATGAGTCTATGTGGGCTGATGAACCTGTAGGGTGTATGAGCTTATGTGGGCTGATGAACCTGTAGGTTGTATGAGCCTATGTGAACCTGTAGGGTGTATGAGCCTATGTGGGCTGATGAACCTGTAGGGTGTATGAGCCTATATGGGCTGATGAACCTGTAGGGTGCATGAGCCTATGTGGCCTGATGAACCTGTAGGGTGTATGAGCCTATGTGGGCTGATGAACCTGTAGGGTGTATGAGCCTATCTAGGTTGATGAACCTGTAGGGTGTATGAGCCTATCTAGGCTGATGAACCTATAGGGTGTATAAGTCTATGTGGGCTGATGAACCTGTAGGGTGTATGAGCCTATATGGGCTGATGAGTCTGTAGGGTGTGTGAGCCTATCTAGGCTGATGAACCTGTAGGGTGTATGAGCATATGTAGACTGATGAACCTGTAGGGTGTATGAGCCTATATGGTCTGATGAACCTGTAGGGTGTGTAAGCCTATCTAGGCTGATGAACCTGTAGGGTGTATGAGCCATCTTACCGACTGTAGTGAATACAGTACAACAGAAAAATAAGGAACTAAGAAAAGTCCACTGGACGTCATCCTTCATGTATCTGGCAATCAGCTGCCTTGAAATATCCTTGAAACCTTCAGTATCTGGAGAGAGAGGAGAGATTGTGACAGATTGAACAGCATAACAGAAAGATATAGAAGATAATAATAATAGTAATAATAATAAAAATAATAATGAGATTAAAATTTTGGGTATATTGGGTGTGGCAGAGTCAAGCAAAGATGTTAAGATGGGAGTGAAACACTAAGTTTTGACTGTGACATAGCCCAGTTATATCCCAATAACACATCCCCCAGTTATATCCCAATAACACATCCCCCAGTTATATCCCAGTAACACATCCCCCAGTTATATCCCAATAACACATCCCCCAGTTATATCCCAGTAACACATCCCCCAGTTATATCCCAATAACACAGCCCCCAGTTATATCCCAGGTACACATCCCCCAGTTATATCCCAATAACACATCCCCAGTTATATCCCAGTAACACATCCCCCAGTTATATCCCAATAACACATCCCCCAGTTATATCCCAGTAACACATCCCCCAGTTATATCCCAGTAACACATCCCCCAGTTATATCCCAATAACACATCCCCCAGTTATATCCCAATAACACATCCCCCAGTTATATCCCAGTAACACATCCCCCAGTTTTGTCCCAATAACACATCCCCCAGTTATATCCCAATAACACATCCCCCAGTTATATCCCAGTAACACATCCCCGTTATATCCCAATAACACATCCCCCAGTTATATCCCAGTAACACATCCCCCAGTTATATCCCAATAACACATCCCCCAGTTATATCCCAGTAACACATCCCCCAGTTATATCCCAATAACACATCCCCCATTTATATCCCAGTAACACATCCCCCAGTTATATCCCAGTAACACATCCCCCAGTTTTGTCCCAATAACACATCCCCCAGTTATATCCCAGTAACACATCCCCCAGTTATATCCCAATAACACATCCCCCAGTTATATCCCAGTAACACATCCCCCAGTTATATCCCAGTAACACATCCCCCAGTTATATCCCAGTAACACATCCCCCAGTTATATCCCAGTAACACATCTCCAACTTGTATCCCAGCAACACATTTCCCAATAATATATCTCCCAGTTTTATCCCAATAATACATTTCCCATTTATATGCCAGTAACACATATCCCAAATATATCCTAGAAACACATCTCCCAGTTACATCCCAGTAACACATCTCCCAGTTATATCCCAGTAACATTAGCACATACCCGTTATATCCCAGTTGTATCCCAGTAGTATATCTCCCAGTTATATCCCAGCAACACATCTCCCAGTTGTATTCCAGTAACACATCTCCCAGTTATATCCCAATAATACATCTCCCAGTAATTTCCCAGTAACACGTATCGCAATTATATCCCAGTAACACATCTACCAATTATAATATCCCAAAAACAAATCTCCCAGTTATATCCCAGTAACACATCTCCTAGTTGTATCCAAAAAAACACATCTCCCAGTTATTTCCTAGTAACACGTCTCCCACTTATATCCCAGTAACACATCTTCCAGTTGTATCCAAAAAAACACTTCTCCCTGTTATGTCCCAGTAACACATCTCCCAGTTATATCCCAGTAACATATCTCCTAGTAATATCCCAATAAAATATATCCCAGTTATATCCCAGTAACACATCTCCCAGTTATATCCCAGTAACACGTCTCCCAGTTATATCCCAGTAACACATCTCCCAGTTGTATCCCAGTAACACATCTCCCAGTTATATCCGAGTAACACGTCTCCCAGTTATATCCCAATAAAATATATCCCAGTTATATCCCAGTAACACATCTCCCAGTTATATCTCAGTAACACATCCCCCAGTTATATCCCAATAACACATCCCCCAGTTATATCCCAATAACACATCCCCCAGTTATATCCCAGTAACACATCCCCCAGTTATATCCCAGTAACACATCCCCCAGTTATATCCCAGTAACACATCCACCAGTTTTGTCCCAATAACACATCCCCCAGTTATATCCCAGTAACACATCCCCCAGTTATATCCCAGTAACACATCCCCGTTATATCCCAATAACACATCCCCCAGTTATATCCCAATAACACATCCCCCAGTTATATCCCAGTAACACATCCCCCAGTTATATCCCAATAACACATCCCCCAGTTATATCCCAGTAACACATCCCCCAGTTATATCCCAATAACACATCCCCCAGTTATATTCCAATAACACATCCTCCAGTTATATCCCAATAACACATCCCCCAGTTATATCCCAGTAACACATCCCCCAGTTATATCCCAATAACACATCCCCCAGTTATATCCCAGTAACACATCCCCCAGTTATATCCCAATAACACATCCCCCAGTTATATCCCAGTAACACATCTCCAACTTGTATCCCAGCAACACATTTCCCAATAATATATCTCCCAGTTTTATCCCAATAATACATTTCCCATTTATATGCCAGTAACACATATCCCAAATATATCCTAGAAACACATCTCCCAGTTACATCCCAGTAACACATCTCCCAGTTATATCCCAGTAACATTAGCACATACCCGTTATATCCCAGTTGTATCCCAGTAGTATATCTCCCAGTTATATCCCAGCAACACATCTCCCAGTTGTATTTCAGTAACACATCTCCCAGTTATATCCCAATAATACATCTCCCAGTAATTTCCCAGTAACACGTATCGCAATTATATCCCAGTAACACATCTACCAATTATTATATCCCAAAAACAAATCTCCCAGTTATATCCCAGTAACACATCTCCCAGTTGTATCCAAAAAAACACATCTCCCAGTTATTTCCTAGTAACACGTCTCCCACTTATATCCCAGTAACACATCTTCCAGTTGTATCCAAAAAAACACTTCTCCCTGTTATGTCCCAGTAACACATCTCCCAGTTATATCCCAGTAACATATCTCCTAGTAATATCCCAATAAAATATATCCCAGTTATATCCCAGTAACACATCTCCCAGTTATATCCCAGTAACACGTCTCCCAGTTATATCCCAGTAACACATCTCCCAGTTATATCCCAGTAACACATCTCCCAGTTATATCCGAGTAACACGTCTCCCAGTTATATCCCAATAAAATATATCCCAGTTATATCCCAGTAACACATCTCCCAGTTATATCTCAGTAACACATCCCCCAGTTATATCCCAATAACACATCCCCCAGTTATATCCCAATAACACATCCCCCAGTTATATCCCAGTAACACATCCCCCAGTTATATCCCAGTAACACATCCCCCAGTTATATCCCAATAACACATCCCCCAGTTATATTCCAGTAACACATCCCCCAGTTATATCTCAGTAACACATCCCCCAGTTATATCCCAATAACACATCCCCCAGTTATATCCCAATAACACATCCCCCAGTTATATCCCAGTAACACATCTCCCAGTTTTATCTCAGTAACACATCCCCCAGTTATATCCCAATAACACATCCCCCAGTTATATCCCAGTAACACATCTCCCAGTTTTATCCCAATAACACATCCCCCAGTTATATCCCAGTAACACATCCCCCAGTTATATCCCAGTAACACATCTCCCAGTTTTATCCCAGTAACACCTCTCCCGGTTATATCCCAATAAAATATATCCCAATTATATCCCAGTAACACGTCTCCCAGTTATATCCCAATAAAATATATCCCAGTTATATCTCAGTAACACATCTCCCAGTTATATCCCAGTAACACGTCTCCCAGCTATATCCCAGTAACACATCTCCCAGTTATATCTCAGTAACACATTTCCCAGTTTTATCCCAGTAACACCTCTCCCAGATATATCCCAATAAAATATATCCCAGTAACACATATGCCAGTTTTATCCCAGTACCAAGTCTCCCAGTTATATCCCAGTACCAAGTCTCCCAGTTATATCCCAGTAAAACATATCACAATTTTATCCCAGTATCACATCTTCCAGTTATATCCTAGTAACACATCCCCCAGTTATATCCCAGTAATATATCAACCAGTTATATCCAAGTATCACATCTCACAGTTATATCCCAGTAACACATCTCTCAGTTTTTCATATTCTAGCAAAATCCGCCCAGTTATTGTCCGAAGCTAATTGAACAGACCCATTTGGCCTTTTCACACCCAGTATTCCACCGTTTCCATAAACATACCCAAGGCTCATATGCACAGATCCTATTTGACTGACTCCATTACACAGACCACATTGCCACCTGTTCTTTCCCAATTGCACAGACCACATTGCCATCTGTTCTCTCCCCATTGCACAGACTACATTGCCATCTGTTCTCTCCCCATTGCACAGACCACATTGCCATCTATTCTCTCCCCATTGCACAAACCACATTGCTATCTGTTCTTTCCCTATTGCACAGTCCACATTGCCATCTATTTCTTTCACAATTGTACAGACCACATTGTCGTGTGCATTGGTACAGTGTACAGTTTGTACATCCCATGCAGGGTGCTGTCTGTTTCTTAGGATATATTTGTGCAGTTTCTGATAACTTACCATTTATGATGCTGGAGTTTTTCGAGACATCCCAGAGTTTATCCAAAAGTTTTTCAGTTTCGGATGTTTGATTTTTCTCAGAGCTCTCCAGTTTCTGAAATACCAAAGCCCCTATAATGCTATAAAGGACCAGGGAACATACGAGGCAGACGTGGGGAAAGAGGCACCAGAAAGTGGCCTTCCATCTCCTGAAACACCTCTGCTTCTCGGACATGGTGCAGAAGTGCTGAGCGGGGAGGAATGATCCGCTGCCAGGGATGAGGATTCCGCATATAATCTCCTGCGCCTCCCTCCTCCAGCGTATAGGATCAGTTCTCACACATGCACTTTGTATCCACTTTACAATGTGCAGATCCCAGTGGTGGAAGAAAGTGTGATCAGCCAAAAGGCTGAAGTGCTCTAATAACTTAATGACAGCCCTTATTGATCTGTACAGTGAGCAGCGTATCGGCCCAGACAGTAAAGGGTTCTTGGAACCAGCGAGGAAAGTAAAGTAGAACTGTACCTCTTCTGCTATTAGGGAGAATTTATGTCTTGTTTTCTTCTATGCCTTTAATTGCTGAAAAAAGGGTTGGGGGGGTCTTGGGGGGGGGTCTTCCTAGGAAGCTGGTCAGAGACCTACTTATCATGGCATCCATGGAATAGGCTTTATCTAGAGGGTCCTGGGGGGACCATTCCCCTAGGTCTTTGGTACCCCTGAGGCCAGGGCTCTCCTGCCTGCGGTTACTGGTCATCGTGTATACTGTATATTTATGTGTAATTCCAGTCTTATATGACCACCCAGCTATATATTTATTAATGCAAAAAAAGCGATAGAGCGTTTTACTGTGACAATAACTTAGCGTTATTCAGCATTATGTATCACAGACCGGCCACAGCCACAACATTAAAACCACTGACAGGTGAAGTCATTAACATTGATTATGTTGTTACGATGGCACCAGACAAGGAGTGAGATATATTAGGGAGCAAGTAAACAGTTATTGAAGTTGATGTGTTGGATGTAGGAAAATGGGTAATCGTAAGCATCTGAACGACTTTAACAAGGGCCAAATTGTGACGGGTCAGAGCATCTCCAAAACGGCAGGTCTTGTGGGGTGTTCCCGGTATGCAGTGGTTAGTACCTACCTTAGTGATCCAAGGAAGGACAACTGGTGAACGGTGACAGGGTCATGGGTGCCCAAGGCTCACTGAAATTGCTGAAAAAGTTAATGTTGACTATGACAGAAAGGTCTCAGAACACACAATACATCGCAGTTTGCTGCGTATGGGGCTGTGTAGCCGCCGACCGATCAGAGTTCCCATGCTGGCTCCTGTCCACCACCAAAATCGTCTACAAAGGACACGTGAGCACCAGAACTGGACCATGGAGTAATGGAAATGGACTGGTCTGATGAATCATGTTTTCTTTAATGTCATGTCGACGGTCGGGTCCATGTGCGTCGTTGGAAAGAAGGCAGCCGGCGGAGGCAGTGTGATGTTCTGGGCAATCTCCTGCTGGGAATCCTTAGGTCCTGGCATTCATGTGGATGTTACTCTGACACTCACCACCGACCTAAACATTGTTACAGACCAAGTACAGCCCTTCATGGCAGCGGTATTCCCTGATGACAGTGGCCTCTTTCAGCAGGATAATGTGCTCGGTCACACTGCAGGAATTGTTCAGGAATGGTTTGAGGAACATGACAGAGATCAAGGTGTTGACTTAGATCCAAATTTCCCAGATCTCAATCTGTGGGATGTTCGAGCCACGGAGGCCCCAACTCACAGCTTACAGGACCTGCTGCGAACGTCTTGGTGCCAGATACCACAGGGCACATTAAGGAGGTTTTGTGGAGTCCATCAGTCGACAATATTAGGCAGGTTGTTTTAATGTCATGAGATACAGTATATATATATATATATATATATATATATATACCGGGTATATATATGCAGTATATATAAAATTAGTCCTTTAATTGGTAAGAATGGGGCAGAGGATTTGGGTTTTGGATAAACACAACAATATGTGACCCAGAATCCACATTGCAAGGTCCCCTCTCATCCAAGCCCTGTACCCCCCACACCCGCTGTACACCCGCTGTAGCTCCCTGGTCCTGATGGAATCTTATACAGAGCAAAGAGCTGAGACTGCGTATCACTCAAACAATCCACACAGTGCAAGGGTGTCAAACTGTCACTAACTCTGTGTCTGCTCAGCTAGAGAAACCCTTCCCACTGCTGCAGAGGAACCTGCACGGGGGACACGTTTAATTATAGTATAAACACTTCAGTTATATTGTGTATATGATTTAGCTCAGTAAATTTTATAAATATTGATTGGCGCTCATTAAGGATACAATATTCATAACTCCCAATTTATTACCTTGCAAATCAAGGCATTGTACGTGTGTAAACGTGAGTGTGCGCTCACTGCCCCTGGGGGCATGGCCCACATTGCCATATCTCCCGTTTTTTTTTTTGGCACTTCTCAAGTGCAAGACCACCAGCAACTCCCCTCCCTAGAAAACACCCTTTAGTTGTTGTGTGCACCAGTTACAGGTCACAGCGGTAACCCCGACACACCGAACAATAGTCCTGGGGGTTATGTTGGTGGGACAGTCCCCAAGAACAGGGATGGTTGGGTGGTCGCCCAAAGCCGATGTATATAATGAATATGTTATCATTCTGGTCTTTCTCATTCATTCTCAATGTGAGGAGGGGAAGACACAGACTGAGAGTTATATAGTGGAAGGAGCAGGGTCACCCAGCAGCACAGAGTATATCAGGAGATGAGTGATATGTTAGTGAGGACAGGGCTGCATGTGACAGGGGCAGTGACATGATGTGAGGAGGGGAATGGAGGCAGCAGGAAGCCACAGACTGAGAGTTATATAGTGGAAGGAGCAGGGTCCCCAGCAGCACAGAGTATATCAGGAGATGAGTGATGTGTTAGTGAGGACAGGGCTGCATGTGACAGGGGCAGTGACATGATGTGAGGAGGGGAATGGAGGCAGCAGGAAGCCACAGACTGAGAGTTATATAGTGGAAGAAGCAGGGCACCCAGCAGCACAGAGTATATCAGGAGATGAGTGATGTGTTAGTGAGGACAGGGCTGCATGTGACAGGGGCAGTGACATGATGTGAGGAGGGGAATGGAGGCAGCAGGAAGCCACAGACTGAGAGTTATATAGTGGAAGGAGCAGGGTCCCCAGCAGCACAGAGTATATCAGGAGATGAGTGATGTGTTAGTGAGGACAGGGCTGCATGTGACAGGGGCAGTGGCATGATGTGAGGAGGGGAATGGAGGCAGCAGGAAGCCACAGACTGAGAGTTATATAGTGGAAGGAGCAGGGTCCCCAGCAGCACAGAGTATATCAGGAGATGAGTGATGTGTTAGTGAGGACAGGAGCAGTGACATGATGTGAGGATGGGAATGGAGGCAGCAGGAAGCCACAGACTGAGAGTTATATAGTAGAAGGAGCAGGGTCCTCCAGCAGCACAGAGTATATCAGGAGATGAGTGATGTGTTAGTGAGGACAGGGCTGTATGTGACAGGGGCAGTGACATGATGTGAGGAGGGGAATGGAGGCAGCAGGAAGCCACAGACTGAGAGTTATATAGTGAAAGGAGCAGGGTCCCCAGCAGCACAGAGTATATCAGGAAATGAGTGATGTTTTAGTGAGGACAGG
>NC_134407.1:1909959-2037459 GCF_038048845.1 Mixophyes fleayi
CTCAGGTATTAGAGTATAGCTCAGGTATTAGAGTACAGCTCAGGTATTAGAGTACAGCTCAGGTAGGAGAGTACAGCTCAGGTATTAGAGTAGAGCTCAGGTATTAGAGTACAGCTCAGGTATTAGAGCACAGCTCAGGTAGGAGAGTACAGCTCAGGTATTAGAGTACAGCTCAGGTAGGAGAGTACAGCTCAGGTATTAGAGTACAGCTCAGGTATTAGAGTAGAGCTCAGGTATTAGAGTATAGCTCAGGTATTAGAGTACAGCTCAGGTATTAGAGTACAGCTCAGGTATTAGAGCGCAGCTCAGGTATTAGAGTACAGCTCAGGTAGGTGAGCGCAGCTCAGGTATTAGAGTACAGCTCAGGTATTAGAGTACAGCTCAGGTAGGAGAGTACAGCTCAGGTAGGAGAGTACAGCTCAGGTATTAGAGTAGAGCTCAGGTATTAGAGTATAGCTCAGGTATTAGAGTACAGCTCAGGTATTAGAGTATAGCTCAGGTATTAGAGTACAGCTCAGGTAGGAGAGTACAGCTCAGGTAGGTGAGCGCAGCTCAGGTATTAGAGTACAGCTCAGGTATTAGAGTATAGCTCAGGTATTAGAGTACAGCTCAGGTATTAGAATACAGCTCAGGTAGGAGAGTACAGCTCAGGTATTAGAGTATAGCTCAGGTATTAGAGTACAGCTCAGGTATTAGAGCGCAGCTCAGGTATTAGAGTACAGCTCAGGTAGGTGAGCGCAGCTCAGGTAGGAGAGTACAGCTCAGGTAGAAGAGTACAGCTCAGGTAGGAGAATACAGCTCAGGTATTAGAGTACAGCTCAGGTATTAGAGTACAGCTCAGGTAGGAGAGTACAGCTCAGGTATTAGAGTACAGCTCAGGTAGGAGAGTACAGCTCAGGTAGAAGAGTACAGCTCAGGTAGGAGAATACAGCTCAGGTATTAGAGTACAGCTCAGGTATTAGAGTACAGCTCAGGTAGGAGAGTACAGCTCAGGTATTAGAGTACAGCTCAGGTAGGAGAGTACAGCTCAGGTATTAGAGTACAGCTCAGGTAGGAGAGTACAGCTCAGGTAGGTGAGCGCAGCTCAGGTATTAGAGTACAGCTCAGGTATTAGAGTATAGCTCAGGTATTAGAGTACAGCTCAGGTATTAGAATACAGCTCAGGTAGGAGAGTACAGCTCAGGTATTAGAGTATAGCTCAGGTATTAGAGTACAGCTCAGGTATTAGAGCGCAGCTCAGGTATTAGAGTACAGCTCAGGTAGGTGAGCGCAGCTCAGGTAGGAGAGTACAGCTCAGGTAGAAGAGTACAGCTCAGGTAGGAGAATACAGCTCAGGTATTAGAGTACAGCTCAGGTATTAGAGTACAGCTCAGGTAGGAGAGTACAGCTCAGGTATTAGAGTACAGCTCAGGTAGGAGAGTACAGCTCAGGTATTAGAGCGCAGCTCAGGTATTAGAGTACAGCTCAGGTATTAGAGTATAGCTCAGGTATTAGAGTACAGCTCAGGTATTAGAGCGCAGCTCAGGTATTAGAGTACAGCTCAGGTATTAGAGCGCAGCTCAGGTATTAGAGTACAGCTCAGGTATTAGAGTATAGCTCAGGTATTAGAGTACAGCTCAGGTATTAGAGCGCAGCTCAGGTATTAGAGTACAGCTCAGGTAGGTGAGCGCAGCTCAGGTATTAGAGTACAGCTCAGGTATTAGAGTACAGCTCAGGTAGGAGAGTACAGCTCAGGTATTAGAGTAGAGCTCAGGTATTAGAGTATAGCTCAGGTATTAGAGTACAGCTCAGGTATTAGAGTACAGCTCAGGTATTAGAGCACAGCTCAGGTAGGAGAGTACAGCTCAGGTATTAGAGTACAGCTCAGGTAGGAGAGTACAGCTCAGGTATTAGAGTACAGCTCAGGTATTAGAGTAGAGCTCAGGTATTAGAGTATAGCTCAGGTAATAGAGTACAGCTCAGGTATTAGAGCACAGCTCAGGTAGGAGAGTACAGCTCAGGTATTAGAGTAGAGCTCAGGTATTAGAGTACAGCTCAGGTATTAGAGCACAGCTCAGGTAGGAGAGTACAGCTCAGGTATTAGAGTACAGCTCAGGTAGGAGAGTACAGCTCAGGTATTAGAGTACAGCTCAGGTATTAGAGTAGAGCTCAGGTATTAGAGTATAGCTCAGGTATTAGAGTACAGCTCAGGTATTAGAGTACAGCTCAGGTATTAGAGTACAGCTCAGGTATTAGAGCGCAGCTCAGGTATTAGAGTACAGCTCAGGTAGGTGAGCGCAGCTCAGGTATTAGAGTACAGCTCAGGTATTAGAGTACAGCTCAGGTAGGAGAGTACAGCTCAGGTAGGAGAGTACAGCTCAGGTATTAGAGTAGAGCTCAGGTATTAGAGTATAGCTCAGGTATTAGAGTACAGCTCAGGTATTAGAGTATAGCTCAGGTATTAGAGTACAGCTCAGGTAGGAGAGTACAGCTCAGGTAGGTGAGCGCAGCTCAGGTATTAGAGTACAGCTCAGGTATTAGAGTATAGCTCAGGTATTAGAGTACAGCTCAGGTATTAGAATACAGCTCAGGTAGGAGAGTACAGCTCAGGTATTAGAGTATAGCTCAGGTATTAGAGTACAGTTCAGGTATTAGAGCGCAGCTCAGGTATTAGAGTACAGCTCAGGTAGGTGAGCGCAGCTCAGGTAGGAGAGTACAGCTCAGGTAGAAGAGTACAGCTCAGGTAGGAGAATACAGCTCAGGTATTAGAGTACAGCTCAGGTATTAGAGCGCAGCTCAGGTATTAGAGTACAGCTCAGGTATTAGAGTAGAGCTCAGGTATTAGAGTACAGCTCAGGTAGGAGAGTACAGCTCAGGTATTAGAGTACAGCTCAGGTAGGAGAGTACAGCTCAGGTATTAGAGCGCAGCTCAGGTATTAGAGTACAGCTCAGGTAGGTGAGCGCAGCTCAGGTAGGAGAGTACAGCTCAGGTATTAGAGTACAGCTCAGGTATTAGAGCGCAGCTCAGGTATTAGAGTACAGCTCAGGTATTAGAGTAGAGCTCAGGTATTAGAGTACAGCTCAGGTATTAGAGTACAGCTCAGGTATTAGAGCGCAGCTCAGGTATTAGAGTACAGCTCAGGTATTAGAGTACAGCTCAGGTATTAGAGTAGAGCTCAGGTATTAGAGTATAGCTCAGGTAGGAGAGTACAGCTCAGGTATTAGAGTACAACTCAGGTATAAGAGTATAGCTCAGGTATTAGAGTACAGCTCAGGTAGGAGAGTGCAGCTCAGGTATTAGAGTACAGCTCAGGTATTAGAGTATAGCTCAGGTATTAGAGTACAGCTCAGGTATTAGAGTACAGCTCAGGTAGAGGAGTACAGCTCAGGTATTAGAGTACAGCTCAGGTATTAGAGCACAGCTCAGGTATTAGAGTACAGCTCAGGTATTAGAGTACAGCTCAGGTATTAGAGTACAGCTCAGGTAGAGGAGTACAGCTCAGGTATTAGAGTACAGCTCAGGTATTAGAGCACAGCTCAGGTATTAGAGTACAGCTCAGGTATTAGAGTATAGCTCAGGTATTAGAGTACAGCTCAGGTATTAGAGTACAGTCAGGTAGAAGAGTACAGCTCAGGTATTAGAGTAGAGCTCAGGTATTAGAGTACAGCTCAGGTAGGAGAGTACAGCTCAGGTATTAGAGCGCAGCTCAGGTATTAGAGTACAGCTCAGGTATTAGAGTACAGCTCAGGTATTAGAGTACAGCTCAGGTAGGTGAGCGCAGCTCAGGTATTAGAGTACAGCTCAGGTATTAGAGTACAGCTCAGGTATTAGAGTACAGCTCAGGTAGAGGAGTACAGCTCAGGTATTAGAGTACAGCTCAGGTATTAGAGCACAGCTCAGGTATTAGAGTACAGCTCAGGTATTAGAGTATAGCTCAGGTATTAGAGTACAGCTCAGGTATTAGAGTACAGCTCAGGTAGAAGAGTACAGCTCAGGTATTAGAGAAGAGCTCAGGTATTAGAGTACAGCTCAGGTAGGAGAGTACAGCTCAGGTATTAGAGCGCAGCTCAGGTATTAGAGTACAGCTCAGGTATTAGAGTACAGCTCAGGTATTAGAGTACAGCTCAGGTAGGTGAGCGCAGCTCAGGTATTAGAGTACAGCTCAGGTATTAGAGTATAGCTCAGGTATTAGAGTACAGCTCAGGTAGGTGAGCGCAGCTCAGTTATTAGAGTACAGCTCAGGTATTAGAGTATAGCTCAGGTATTAGAGTACAGCTCAGGTATTAGAGTACAGCTCAGGTAGAAGAGTAGAGCTCAGGTATTAGAGTACAGCTCAGGTAGGAGAGTACAGCTCAGGTAGAAGAGTACAGCTCAGGTATTAGAGTAGAGCTCAGGTATTAGAGTACAGCTCAGGTAGGAGAGTACAGCTCAGGTAGGTGAGCGCAGCTCTGGTAGGAGAGTACAGCTCAGGTATTAGAGTACAGCTCAGGTATTAGAGCGCAGCTCAGGTATTAGAGTACAGCTCAGGTATTAGAGTACAGCTCAGGTAGGTGAGCGCAGCTCAGGTATTAGAGTACAGCTCAGGTATTAGAGTATAGCTCAGGTATTAGAGTACAGCTCAGGTATTAGAATACAGCTCAGGTAGGAGAGTACAGCTCAGGTATTAGAGTATAGCTCAGGTATTAGAGTACAGCTCAGGTATTAGAGCGCAGCTCAGGTATTAGAGTACAGCTCAGGTAGGTGAGCGCAGCTCAGGTAGGAGAGTACAGCTCAGGTAGAAGAGTACAGCTCAGGTAGGAGAATACAGCTCAAGTATTAGAGTACAGCTCAGGTATTAGAGCGCAGCTCAGGTATTAGAGTACAGCTCAGGTATTAGAGTAGAGCTCAGGTATTAGAGTACAGCTCAGGTAGGAGAGTACAGCTCAGGTATTAGAGTACAGCTCAGGTAGGAGAGTACAGCTCAGGTATTAGAGCGCAGCTCAGGTATTAGAGTACAGCTCAGGTAGGTGAGCGCAGCTCAGGTAGGAGAGTACAGCTCAGGTATTAGAGTACAGCTCAGGTATTAGAGCGCAGCTCAGGTATTAGAGTACAGCTCAGGTATTAGAGTAGAGCTCAGGTATTAGAGTACAGCTCAGGTATTAGAGTACAGCTCAGGTATTAGAGCGCAGCTCAGGTATTAGAGTACAGCTCAGGTATTAGAGTACAGCTCAGGTATTAGAGCGCAGCTCAGGTATTAGAGTACAGCTCAGGTATTAGAGTACAGCTCAGGTAGAAGAGTACAGCTCAGGTATTAGAGTAGAGCTCAGGTATTAGAGTATAGCTCAGGTAGGAGAGTACAGCTCAGGTAGAAGAGTACAGCTCAGGTAGGAGAGTGCAGCTCAGGTATTAGAGTACAACTCAGGTATAAGAGTATAGCTCAGGTATTAGAGTACAGCTCAGGTAGGAGAGTGCAGCTCAGGTATTAGAGTACAGCTCAGGTATTAGAGTATAGCTCAGGTATTAGAGTACAGCTCAGGTATTAGAGTACAGCTCAGGTAGAAGAGTACAGCTCAGGTATTAGAGTAGAGCTCAGGTATTAGAGTATAGCTCAGGTATTAGAGTACAGCTCAGGTATTAGAGCGCAGCTCAGGTATTAGAGTACAGCTCAGGTATTAGAGTACAGCTCAGGTAGAAGAGTACAGCTCAGGTATTAGAGTAGAGCTCAGGTATTAGAGTATAGCTCAGGTAGGAGAGTACAGCTCAGGTATTAGAGTAGAGCTCAGGTATTAGAGTATAGCTCAGGTAGGAGAGTACAGCTCAGGTATTAGAGTACAGCTCAGGTATTAGAGTAGAGCTCAGGTAGAAGAGTACAGCTCAGGTATTAGAGTACAGCTCAGGTAGGAGAGTACAGCTCAGATATTAGAGCGCAGCTCAGGTATTAGAGTACAGCTCAGGTATTAGAGCGCAGCTCAGGTATTAGAGTATAGCTCAGGTATTAGAGTACAGCTCAGGTATTAGAGTACAGCTCAGGTAGGTGAGCGCAGCTCAGGTAGGAGAGTACAGCTCAGGTAGAAGAGTACAGCTCAGGTAGGAGAGTACAGCTCAGGTATTAGAGTAGAGCTCAGATATTAGAGTAGAGCTCAGGTATTAGAGTATAGCTCAGGTATTAGAGTACAGCTCAGGTATTAGAGTACAGCTCAGGTAGGTGAGCGCAGCTCAGGTAGGAGAGTACAGCTCAGGTATTAGAGTACAGTTCAGGCATTAGAGCGCAGCTCAGGTATTAGAGTACAGCTCAGGTAGGAGAGTACAGCTCAGGTAGGAGAGTACAGCTCAAGTATTAGAGTACAGCTCAGGTATTAGAGCGCAGCTCAGGTATTAGAGTACAGCTCAGGTATTAGAGTATAGCTCAGGTATTAGAGTACAGCTCAGGTAGGAGAGTACAGCTCAGGTAGAAGAGTACAGCTCAGGTATTAGAATAGAGCTCAGGTATTAGAGTATAGCTCAGGTATTAGAGTACAGCTCAGGTATTAGAACGCAGCTCAGGTATTAGAGTACAGCTCAGGTATTAGAGTACAGCTCAGGTATTAGAGCGCAGCTCAGGTATTAGAGTACAGCTCAGGTATTAGAGTACAGCTCAGGTATTAGAGCGCAGCTCAGGTATTAGAGTACAGCTCAGGTAGGTGAGCGCAGCTCAGGTATTAGAGTACAGATCAGGTATTAGAGTATAGCTCAGGTATTAGAGTACAGCTCAGGTATTAAAGCGCAGCTCAGGTATTAGAGTACAGCTCAGGTATTAGAGTACAGCTCAGGTATTAGAGCGCAGCTCAGGTAGGTGAGCGCAGCTCAGGTATTAGAGTACAGCTCAGGTATTAGAGCGCAGCTCAGGTATTAGAGTACAGCTCAGGTATTAGAGTACAGCTCAGGTATTAGAGCGCAGCTCAGGTATTAGAGTACAGCTCAGGTATTAGAGCGCAGCTCAGGTATTAGAGTACAGCTCAGGTATTAGAGTGTAGCTCAGGTATTAGAGTACAGCTCAGGTATTAGAGCGCAGCTCAGGTATTAGAGTACAGCTCAGGTAGGTGAGCGCAGCTCAGGTATTAGAGTACAGCTCAGGTATTAGAGTACAGCTCAGGTTGGAGAGTACAGCTCAGGTAGGAGAGTACAGCTCAGGTATTAGAGTAGAGCTCAGGTATTAGAGTATAGCTCAGGTATTAGAGTACAGCTCAGGTATTAGAGTACAGCTCAGGTATTAGAGTATAGCTCAGGTATTAGAGTACAGCTCAGGTAGGAGAGTACAGCTCAGGTATTAGAGCGCAGCTCAGGTATTAGAGTACAGCTCAGGTATTAGAGTATAGCTCAGGTATTAGAGTACAGCTCAGGTATTAGAGCGCAGCTCAGGTATTAGAGTACAGCTCAGGTATTAGAGCGCAGCTCAGGTATTAGAGTACAGCTCAGGTATTAGAGTATAGCTCAGGTATTAGAGTACAGCTCAGGTATTAGAGCGCAGCTCAGGTATTAGAGTACAGCTCAGGTAGGTGAGCGCAGCTCAGGTATTAGAGTACAGCTCAGGTATTAGAGTACAGCTCAGGTAGGAGAGTACAGCTCAGGTATTAGAGTAGAGCTCAGGTATTAGAGTATAGCTCAGGTATTAGAGTACAGCTCAGGTATTAGAGCACAGCTCAGGTAGGAGAGTACAGCTCAGGTATTAGAGTACAGCTCAGGTAGGAGAGTACAGCTCAGGTATTAGAGTACAGCTCAGGTATTAGAGTAGAGCTCAGGTATTAGAGTATAGCTCAGGTATTAGAGTACAGCTCAGGTATTAGAGTACAGCTCAGGTAGGAGAGTACAGCTCAGGTATTAGAGTAGAGCTCAGGTATTAGAGTACAGCTCAGGTATTAGAGCACAGCTCAGGTAGGAGAGTACAGCTCAGGTATTAGAGTACAGCTCAGGTAGGAGAGTACAGCTCAGGTATTAGAGTACAGCTCAGGTATTAGAGTAGAGCTCAGGTATTAGAGTATAGCTCAGGTATTAGAGTACAGCTCAGGTATTAGAGTACAGCTCAGGTATTAGAGCGCAGCTCAGGTATTAGAGTACAGCTCAGGTAGGTGAGCGCAGCTCAGGTATTAGAGTACAGCTCAGGTATTAGAGTACAGCTCAGGTAGGAGAGTACAGCTCAGGTAGGAGAGTACAGCTCAGGTATTAGAGTAGAGCTCAGGTATTAGAGTATAGCTCAGGTATTAGAGTACAGCTCAGGTATTAGAGTACAGCTCAGGTATTAGAGTATAGCTCAGGTATTAGAGTACAGCTCAGGTAGGAGAGTACAGCTCAGGTATTAGAGCGCAGCTCAGGTATTAGAGTACAGCTCAGGTATTAGAGTATAGCTCAGGTATTAGAGTACAGCTCAGGTATTAGAGCGCAGCTCAGGTATTAGAGTACAGCTCAGGTATTAGAGTGCAGCTCAGGTATTAGAGTATAGCTCAGGTATTAGAGTACAGCTCAGGTATTAGAGCGCAGCTCAGGTATTAGAGTACAGCTCAGGTAGGTGAGCGCAGCTCAGGTATTAGAGTACAGCTCAGGTATTAGAGTACAGCTCAGGTAGGAGAGTACAGCTCAGGTATTAGAGTAGAGCTCAGGTATTAGAGTATAGCTCAGGTATTAGAGTACAGCTCAGGTATTAGAGTACAGCTCAGGTATTAGAGTAGAGCTCAGGTATTAGAGTATAGCTCAGGTATTAGAGTACAGCTCAGGTATTAGAGTACAGCTCAGGTATTAGAGCACAGCTCAGGTAGGAGAGTACAGCTCAGGTATTAGAGTACAGCTCAGGTAGGAGAGTACAGCTCAGGTATTAGAGTACAGCTCAGGTATTAGAGTAGAGCTCAGGTATTAGAGTACAGCTCAGGTATTAGAGTACAGCTTAGGTATTAGAGCACAGCTCAGGTATTAGAGTACAGCTCAGGTAGGAGAGTACAGCTCAGGTATTAGAGTACAGCTCAGGTAGGAGAGTACAGCTCAGGTATTAGAGTATAGCTCAGGTATTAGAGTACAGCTCAGGTATTAGAGTACAGCTCAGGTATTAGAGTATAGCTCAGGTATTAGAGTACAGCTCAGGTAGGAGAGTACAGCTCAGGTATTAGAGTGCAGCTCAGGTATTAGAGTGCAGCTCAGGTATTAGAGTACAGCTCAGGTATTAGAGTACAGCTCAGGTATTAGAGTGCAGCTCAGGTAGAAGAGTACAGCTCAGGTATTAGAGTACAGCTCAGGTATTAGAGTACAGCTCAGGTAGGAGAGTATAGCTCAGGTATTAGAGTACAGCTCAGGTAGGAGAGTACAGCTCAGGTATTAGAGTACAGCTCAGGTAGGTGAGTACAGCTCAGATATTAGAGTACAGCTCAGGTATTAGAGTACAGCTCAGGTAGGAGAGTACAGCTCAGGTATTAGAGTACAGCTCAGGTATTAGAGTACAGCTCAGGTATTAGAGCGCAGCTCAGGTATTAGAGTACAGCTCAGGTATTAGAGTACAGCTCAGGTATTAGAGTACAGCTCAGGTAGGAGAGTACAGCTCAGGTATTAGAGTACAGCTCAGGTAGGTGAGTACAGCTCAGGTATTAGAGTACAGCTCAGGTATTAGAGTACAGCTCAGGTAGGAGAGTACAGCTCAGGTATTAGAGTACAGCTCAGGTATTAGAGTACAGCTCAGGTAGGTGAGCGCAGCTCAGGTATTAGAGTATAGCTCAGGTATTAGAGTACAGCTCAGGTATTAGAGTACAGCTCAGGTAGGAGAGTACAGCTCAGGTATTAGAGTACAGCTCAGGTAGGAGAGTACAGCTCAGGTATTAGAGTACAGCTCAGGTATTAGAGCGCAGCTCAGGTATTAGAGTACAGCTCAGGTATTAGAGTACAACTCAGGTATTAGAGTACAGCTCAGGTAGGTGAGCGCAGCTCAATCTGCCACCTGTCCTGATTTTGGAGAACTGCCCCACACACACTCTCAAAACTTTATCTGGAATGCAGAGGTATCTCCCATTCCCCAATCCCACCATACCAGAAGCTCTATGGGGAGGAGGAGAGGCCGGAGTGCTGTACTGTATTACACAGCTGCTGCTCCATGATGTGGGTGGTAGGTGGAGAGCATTGGTAGCATCACCAGTGACTGATGCTCTGCTCAGGTGGAGCAGTACAGGTGGGAGCTGAGATCCCTCAGCAGGTGGGAACCTCTGGGACATGGAGCACATGTGACACTAGCACTCCGCCTGGCCTATCATTCTGGTAGGGGGGGAAGAGAGAACCAATGGGGTGAGAGATCCATCAGGGGGGTGAGAGATCCATGGGGGTGACCTATGAACAGGGTGGGGGGGATCCTGTCCTATGTGACATAAGGGGCATGTTGAGGATTGAGTGGATGATGCTGAGGACGGGGGGGACCAGCGACACAATGTGGATTATTCTGTAACAGGAATGAAATGTTCCCTCATCTTGTCATCTTTATATTCCATATTCTGCATCGTTTTATCTCCATTTTTCTGCCGAATCCCCCTCATACTCAGTGTAGATAGTGAGTGTGGTTTATATAACACTACAATACAGTGTCACCTGTGTAGAATACATCGGGGCCTAGATATTAATCCATAAAAGGCTTCTTCCTCATGGTTTAGGTATTTGTGAGTCACACAGCTGTGTAATAAAAGCCTAACGCTGGAGAGATCATATATAGACCTAGAGCTGGAGCCCATTGGCCATCTGCATATTGGGCCCTATAGGGCGGGCACCGGGGATCCCTCACCGCACCCTCCGGTTACTATGTCCCTATGTGACACTGCCTGGAGGGGGAGACAGACAACCGGGGTTATACGGTGATCACCGGGGCAGTCTCCCAGCGGACGTCCCAGGATGATTATTTAGTAAATTCTTCCGAAAAATCATCTGTCGTCCTTGTGATGACGAAGGGGAAACCCCAGTAATTATTACATAGACCCATTATGTGACAATTCACAGATCTTCCTCCATTCAGTCTGCGCTTCACAGTAATTAAAAAATTCTTGACAAGATGTTTGTGAGAAGAAATAAAGATGACATTATATAAAGATAAATTACGGAAAAAAGAAGTTGATTAGTGAGATGCGCTATCAGCTTTCATGATTGTATCTATATGGGATGGTCTCAAGAATTAAAAAAATAACTTTTATTCGAATAATTCAAGGAGAAGCGAAATATAAAACCAATTATTATGTGTACATAATAGTAAAATATGAATAAAAAGTTGCTGTCTGCACCGAACAGATCCTCTATGTGTACGTGGGTTATACTGGAGCCAGGATTGGAGTGAGGTTGTGATTAGCCGCAGTTATCTCATGTAGCTAAAAGTGCAATATTATCACCTATAGAGGATAGTAATGATTTATAGATGTGAGAATAAAGCGGTTTGAATTAGCTGTTACTGTGTTTCCTCCATAATGATTATAATTATATTACCCTGTAAATATTTAGCCACATCTTTACAGGGTAATAGAATTATATTTGTATAATTATATATAATTAATTATATTTGGCCAAACTGCTAAATATTTACAGGGTAATAGAATTATATTCATTATGGAGGAAACACAGTAACAGCTAATTCAAACCACTTTATTCTCACATCTATAAATCATTACTATCCCTTATAGGTGGTAATATTGCACTTTTAGATAAAAGTGATACATGAGATAACTGCGGTTAATCACAACCTCAATCCAATCCTGGCTCCAGTATAACCCACATACACATAGAGGATCTGTTCGGTGCAGACAGCAACTTTTAATTCATATTTCACTATTATGTACACATAATAATTGGTTTTATATTTCGCTTCTCTTTTAATTATTCCAATAAAAGTTATTTTTTTTAATTCTTGAGACCATCCCATATAGATACAATCATGAAAGCTGATAGCGCATCTCACTAATCAACTGATTTTTTTTTTTTCTTAATTCTACTATAGCCAAGTTTAGGATATCACCCCGAGTAATAAATATCTGAACATATACCTATAAATTATCAGTAGATATCAGATAAATACTATGAAATAGTTTGGGAATCAGCCTCTGTAATTAGTGCGACAATCTCTTTCTTTTGTTCTATATTATATAAAGATAATACAGATAAAAGTCTTATACCAAATATTTCCCATGACCATGAAAACATTTATAGCTGATATAAGAGCAAAAAAAAGTCCCCTAAACGCCTTGGGTTCCCCGAGGACATTTAGGGTGTCATTCTGTTATTTACCACTAGAGGGTGATCAAGTATCACACATGACCGATGGTCTCTGGCTCTTAGAATAATGATGTTAAATACTTTCTTATCAAAAAAGACAAAAGTATTATAGGAGTGATACCTTTATTGGCTAACCAAAACAACTCCTCCATCCATAATGAAAACCTCCTTTTTATTACTTTAGCTTATCTTAATGATGTATTCCCCCCTCTCCTGTGCAAATTTCTTGGTGAAACAGCTCTTAAATGTTGTGCCCTTTTTTCAGTCATTCATTTGTAAACTGATGAAGGGGCCTCTGTGCTCTGAAAACTAACAAGTATAATAAGATTTTTTTTTGGTTAGGCAATAAAGGTGTCACTCCTATAATACTTTTGTCTTTTTTGACACAAAAGTATTTAACATCACATAGATTTTTCTGGCTCACACGGTACTGCAATAATAATAAAACAATATTTTTTGCTACACATGCTGTTAGAATAACATAGCTGTTACATCATAGGAGCAATGAGCCTGTGTATAATATATATATATATATATATATATATATATATATATATCAATCATACTTGCCAACTCTCCCGGAACATCCGGGAGACTCCTGCATTTTGCGAGAGTCTCCCGGACTCCCGGGAGAGTGTGGCAATCTCCCTGATCTGCCCACTTCCTAGTGAAGTGGGCAGAATTCGGTTTAAACGGCGCGATTCACCCGGAATCGCGGCGTTTAGCCCCGCCCCCGCTGTAAAATGGCGCAATTTGCATCATTACGTCACGGGGGCCAAAATGACGCGATTTCGGCGCCCTGCCCCCTGCACGCCCACGTCCCAGCCGGCATCTCCCGGAAGAAGAAAAACAAATGTTGGCAAGTATGATATATATATATATATATATATATATATGTATATAAGTAATCCACTGATAAACACATTATTTTACATATCATCCTGGCTATATTCATAAATGTGGCCTTAATAATGGTTTAAAATGTGTCTAATAGATGCTACATAACCTTGTATTTCTGACAAACTCTAATTTGTCTGTTTCTTTGTTATATAGCAAATAATTATTTTTTTCTATACCAGTTTCTTTATGAATCTTTCAGAAATAATATTTAATAGACAATAAACATCTGAATTGATAGCAATAACAATCAGTTGTTGGGATAAGGAGCGTCCGCTGTCATCGTATTAGTAGCTGGATACTTAGTAATACATAGTAATCTATAGGGACTGCGATGCTGCAGGATATTTGCCTAAACGGAGGAGAACTCTGTGAATTCTCCTCTGTTAGGCAGTTAATACTCAGCAAATATACTCAAAAGGTGCGGAAACAGTAGTTTCTGTATCTTTTAAGTGTCAAATAAGCTTGATGCATAGACCCCTGTATGATAACAGAGCCACACCCACTTCTAAATGATCAGTGACTATACCCACGCCCACTTCTAAAAGAACAATAAGCATAGCCACGCCCACAACTAAACACTGTTCTGTAAATTGACGCAGTGTTAAGACTTCGTGAATGACCAACTACCAATGTGCTGTATTCCATACATTTGTCTTCTTCCTGCTGTGCTCCCTCCGCCTATTCCCGAGGATCCTGTTCATTTCTCTGTTTCTCCCTTTTATAATTTGTTGTTATTCCAACTGTTTTGCAAAAATCTTCAATAAAAATTATTGAGCCAAAAAAAGACTTTGTGAATTGTATGTTGAGTAAAAATTCATAAAAAAAAATGAACGTTTATTGCTCAAGTTTTTCTTGTTAATCCAGATATTTATAAATATTTCCGCATCTGGAAAAGTCTAAACAGCGCTTGGACGGCTCCATAACTGTCATTAATTATCTTTAACAATATATTGGTGACAGATTCTCCTCCTCTCTCGTCTCTCTGGTTTCAGGGTTCTTACTTAAACTTGGGGTGATCTGTAGACAGCCATAAAATCTCACATCCCTACTAAGTGCTTTATATAACTATATATATGGAGTTCATGTGTTATTCCCCATTTCTGTCTGTAAATAATGACGTCGTCCAATCAGATTTCTACAACCAGCACATTACAGAAGTATCACTAATGTTTCATTGATAATTTGCCTTTTTTCTTAAAATTGTGTTTGAAATTCTAGTGGTAAATGGGGGAAATACCTGTGAATGTCTCTTATACTTCTCACAGGAGACATTAATACTTTCCTCTTATTACCTCCTCCTTATTACAGGACTCTGGCTGGTTACCTGCTGCAATATGAGGATTCCTGGATACTGGTTTGTAGAGCAGAGTTTTGCTGAGTTTCCCTCATTCTGCCCCTGTTACATGTTACACCCCATAGTGAGTTTTCTCACCCGTAACAGAACTTCCTAATTACTGGGCAAGAAATATGGAGATTAAGTGGAGGACTCCAGATGAGTTATATTCCGATGTGATATCATCACGTTCTATGACTCAGAGATAAAGAGGGGTAAGAGATCTACAAGTTTAGATTCGGATTTCTGGAGAACGATGGGTTTAATGTGTGTAATATGGAGAATTGGAAGAATAATAAACTGCAGCTTAAACAACCAATATAATTATCAGTACTGAAAACAGCAGATATTGCACAACAGAGATAGGTGGAGATCTCTCCGCCCTATAATATCTGATTGTCACACAACCATCAGATCCTGTTATTATCTCTGCACAGTTTAATATCCTAATGTTACGTGTGATACTATAGATCTGGTGCAGTCCAGAGATTTATCTTGTAGTAGCTACAATGTGACAATTCTGCTACATGAATTGCAACATATGTGACGCTGCAGCCATGTAATTATTGTGTGTGATGATGCATGATTGTACTGCACCCTGGCATATGGTAGAGATGTATAAATGGAGACTCAGTAATGACATTACACAATGACACTGTGGGGACAATAGAGAAGGAGAAGAGTATAATTACTGATGAAGTAACATCATTTCTTCCTATTCAGCTGTTCTTACACCAGAGGCCCCTGGGGCCACAACAAAACCCCTGATTGTCTGCAGGACTCGGGGAATAATACGCTGTGCTGGGTGATGTTCTATCCCAGGGACAGGACGGACGGACGGCTTCTCCCTGTATGAGTAAACACCAGTAATATGTCCCTTTGTCTTAGGGGAAGAATGGCCTTTTACACTCCGTCCTCCACACAGCTACAATTATTGCTGATTTCATTTTCCCTGAGGTCTGTAGGTGAATAACAGCCCCAGGGGTCCCATTGGTGGCCCTGGGCTCTGAGCTCTGACTATCCCACCCAGGCACTAATTAGCTCTAATTTTGTACAAAATGCTTCTTGCTTGGAAGGAATCTGTCCGCTCTCTTCAGGGAGGTCCGGAGACCGTCCACATGTCCCCCCCACTCTCCTGTCTTATAATCATCCTGCCCCAAAACATTGACCCTTCCCTTGCTGGTCCAAAGCTGTACTGGCTGATACTGTGTGTAAGTGTGTGTGTGTGTGTGTGTGTGTTACTGTGTGCGTGTGTGTGTAAGTATGTGTATGTGTTAATGTTAGTGTGTGTGTGCGTTTGTGTGTGTGTGTGTTATAGTGTATATGTTAGTGTGTGTGCGTGTGTAAGTATGCGTATGTGTTAGTGTATATGTTAGTGTGTGTGTGTGTGTGTGTGTGTGAAAAACACAATTTATACATTTTTACCAACGTCTCTCACCCTTTTGGATAAGGTCAGGTGTAGATCACATGTACGCAGCCCCCCCTCCCACCCCCCCGGTAGACGATGGTCCGTCACCTGGTCCTCTGTCTGTCCATGAGCCATTTGGCCGGGACAAGGACAATTTTTATATGTCAGGTTGGCAGGCTGGTCCTACATGGCAACTATTTATTTTACACTTTGACCATTCATTTGTGTTTGTATTTTGTCACATTTGACAGTGGGGGGGGGGGGGGGTTTAGCTAGGAACTTTATTGGCCACCCTCCCCCACGTTTGTTGGAGGCTCCTCCTCATGGGGGGGGGGTGCTGAAGATTCCAGTTCCAGGGAAGGCTTCGACTGACTCCTGGAAAACGGGGCCCACCCTAGCCTTGCAGTGGAGGTGGGAATAGAGAGCCTTGCCTGCTAAGGGGCCGTGTGACTCTGGGAGATGGGGAGGAACAGGGTGCAAAGGCCCAAACCCCCAGTTGTGTGACTGGAGTCAATGTCATTATCACTGCACCTGCTGGAGAGAATCATTATCACTGCACCCGCTGGAGAGACTCATTATCACTGCACCAGCTGGAGAGAATCATTATCACTGCACCCGCTGGAGAGACTCATTATCACTGCACCAGCTGGAGAGACTCATTATCACTGCACCCGCTGGAGAGACTCATTATCACTGCACCTGCTGGAGAGAATCATTATCACTGCACCCGCTGGAGAGAATCATTATCACTGCACCCGCTGGAGAGAATCATTATCACTGCACCCGCTGGAGAGACTCATTATCACTGCACCCGCTGGAGAGACTCATTATCACTGCACCCGCTGGAGAGAATCATTATCACTGCACCCGCTGGAGAGACTCATTATCACTGCACCCGCTGGAGAGACTCATTATTACTCATTTATATGTGATCTATAAAGTAATGCCATAAATAAGTTTATTACATATATGTTACAGCGGCTGACACTTAGTTTGGTGGAATCCTGACTGGTACAGGCATCATTTGTGAACGGCTGCAGCTGTCAGGATGCAGTAACCTGTTTCGGCACTAGATGGCGTCACTTGCTCTAGTTAGGAGCTGCCAGGTGCTCAGTGACCTGTGGCTGAGTCATTTAACCCTTTATGTGCCATGTTCTTACCCTCTCTGGCAGCTCCTCCACACTGCAATTGCTGCAATTGGCCATTAGGAATATGTTTTTGTTGGGAAGATCAATATTAGAGAGGGACAATTCCTGCGCGGGGCAATGGGCACAGAACTTTCCGATATATTTATACTAAGAAATACTGATGACATTTTCTACACACGGATATCTCATCTGACAGCTCTGGGTTACTATTACTAGAAATATGCGTTACGTTCCTACAACGCAGCGCGGTCGGACATTTCATCCGTGTCTGCAGGAAAACCTGACGCAAATGTAACAGATGAAAGTCACCGAACGTGTGTACAAACACTGCGCGTTTCACTGATAGTCATCATCATCATCAACATTTATTTATATAGAGCCATAAATTCTGCAGCGTTTCACCACTTATTCCTAGAAACCTGCATCAGTTGTGCACAAAATTGCGTCAAATCTCCAGAAATAAATTGTGACATTTTTAGGGTGTTTTCTGTACATTAAAAGTCCCAACACACCCAAAATAGCTGTAATACTTGTTTTTTTGTTTTTTTGTAAAATTTTTGTGAGCACAGTGTTCATCGTGGCCAAAGTGCTCCACATAAGTGCAGCGTTCTGGGGGTTAGATCTCACCAAAGGAGAAAAGCCCCTTTAAACCCCAAAGATCAAAGAACTTGTGCCCAATGTCTAGCGCCATCTGAAGCTGGCGTGAGCCATTGGCGCCTATGGGGAGAGCATTGCGGTAGATGGATCTATGGATCCCTCACCGGATCACTATCACTAAGGTGGTCACCTACCGATAGTGACCGTAGAGGAGATTGTGATAAGAATTGGAAATTACTGTGTCAAGAAAATTAGTATATAATAATTATGCTCCAATTACCGCGATATCCAGGAGATCGTTAGTATCATGAACATCAATACGTCAGATGCTACATAAAGCGTTAGGTCCAAGCGTCACTTTGGGCTGACGTAAGAGGCGTTGTTACATAATGGAGCTTATTTGCATGTTTAACCCTTTCCGCACAGACCCTGACTTGTACCCGCCCTCCCCACATCTGGGTATAAACCAGGGGCAGCTCTGACACCCAGAGCCCCCGTCTTCCTATGGGCATAGAGCTGTATTATGTAGGAAGGTCCCTGGTTGGTGGTCAGATGGGTGATAAAACACACAGGTCCTCATGCTGTATCTGAGTAGCTGTAATAATCTTCCAGCATAAATATCCTGTGAATCTCAGGTATAATGTCATTTATATAGATATGGCCAATGAACTATGTTCTGCCCCAACCCAACAGCTCCCCCTGGCTGCGGCTGTATTACACAGGGTATGAGACCTATAAGAACTGTCTTTATTCAGGACTCTCTGGCCTCCCAATGCCCAGCGTCAGGGGCAGACATTATATACATTGGGGTATAGTTAGATATTGCTGCAGGGAATATATATAATATGACAGATGCGGGACAGGTAATTAGTGCACTCAGGGCAGAGAGACGGATAAGGCGCAGAGAGAAGGATGAGGCACAGAGAGAAGGATGAGGCGAAGAGAGAAGGATGAGGCACAGAGAGAAGGATGAGGCACAGAGAGAAGGATGAGGCGAAGAGAGAAGGATGAGGCGCAGAGAGAAGGATGAGGCACAGAAAGAAGGATGAGGCGAAGAGAGAAGCAGGAGGCGCAGAGAGAAGGATGAGGCGCAGAGAGAAGGATGAGGCACAGAGAGAAGGATGAGGCACAGAGAAGGATGAGGCGCAGAGAGAAGGATGAGGCGCAGAGAGACGGATGAGGCGCAGAGAGACGGATGAGGCACAGAGAGAAGGATGAGGCGAAGAGAGAAGGATGAGGCACAGAGAGAAGGATGAGGCACAGAGAGAAGGATGAGGCGAAGAGAGAAGGATGAGGCGCAGAGAGAAGGATGAGGCACAGAAAGAAGGATGAGGCGAAGAGAGAAGCAGGAGGCGCAGAGAGAAGGATGAGGCACAGAGAGAAGGATGAGGCGAAGAGAGAAGGATGAAGCACAGAGAGAAGGATGAGGCACAGAGAGAAGGATGAGGCGCAGAGAGAAGGATGAGGCACAGAGAGAAGGATGAGGCGAAGAGAGAAGGATGAAGCACAGAGAGAAGGATGAGGCACAGAGAGAAGGATGAGGCGCAGAGAGAAGGATGAGGCGCAGAGAGAAGGATGAGGCGCAGAGAGAAGGATGAGGCACAGAGAAGGATGAGGCACAGAAAGAAGGATGAGGCGAAGAGAGAAGGATGAGGCGCAGAGAGACGGATGAGGCACAGAGAGAAGGATGAGGCGAAGAGAGAAGGATGAAGCACAGAGAGAAGGATGAGGCACAGAGAGAAGGATGAGGCGAAGAGAGAAGGATGAGGCACAGAAAGAAGGATGAGGCGCAGAGAGAAGGATGAGGCGCAGAGAGAAGGATGAGGCGCAGAGAGACGGATGAGGCACAGAGAGAAGGATGAGGCACAGAGAGAAGGATGAGGCGAAGAGAGAAGGATGAGGCACAGAGAGAAGGATGAGGCACAGAGAGAAGGATGAGGCGCAGAGAGAAGGATGAGGCACAGAAAGAAGGATGAGGCGCAGAGAGAAGGATGAGGCGCAGAGAGAAGGATGAGGCGCAGAGAGACGGATGAGGCGCAGAGAGATGGATGAGGCACAGAGAGAAGGATGAGGCGAAGAGAGAAGGATGAGGCGCAGAGAGAAGGATGAGGCGCAGAGAGAAGGATGAGGCGAAGAGAGAAGGATGAGGCACAGAGAGAAGGATGAGGCACAGAGAGAAGGATGAGGCGCAGAGAGAAGGATGAGGCGCAGAAAGAAGGATGAGGCGCAGAGAGAAGGATGAGGCGCAGAGAGAAGGATGAGGCGCAGAGAGACGGATGAGGCACAGAGAGAAGGATGAGGCGAAGAGAGAAGGATGAGGCGCAGAGAGAAGGATGAGGCGCAGAGAGAAGGATGAGGCGAAGAGAGAAGGATGAGGCGCAGAGAGACGGATGAGGCGCAGAGAGACGGATGAGGCACAGAGAGACGGATGAGGCGCAGAGAGATGGATGAGGCGCAGAGAGAAGGATGAGGCACAGAGAGAAGGATGAGGCACAGAGAGACGGATGAGGCACAGAGAGAAGGATGAGGCGAAGAGAGAAGGATGAGGCGCAGAGAGACGGATGAGGCACAGAGAGAAGGATGAGGCGAAGAGAGAAGGATGAGGCGCAGAGAGATGGATGAGGCGAAGAGAGAAGGATGAGGCGCAGAGAGAAGGATGAGGCACAGAGAGAAGGATGAGGCGCAGAGAGACGGATGAGGCACAGAGAGAAGGATGAGGTGCAGGGAAGGATGAGGCGCAGAGAGACGGATGAGGCGAAGAGAGAAGGATGAGGCGCAGAGAGAAGGATGAGGCGCAGAGAGAAGGATGAGGCACAGAAAGAAGGATGAGGCGAAGAGAGAAGGATGAGGCACAGAGAAGGATGAGGCGCAGAGAGAAGGATGAGGCGCAGAGAGACGGATGAGGCGCAGAGAGAAGGATGAGGCACAGAGAGAAGGATGAGGCACAGAGAAGGATGAGGCGCAGAGAGAAGGATGAGGCGCAGAGAGACGGATGAGGCGCAGAGAGAAGGATGAGGCGCAGAAAAGGATGAGGCACAGAGAGAAGGATGAGGCGCAGAGAGACGGATGAGGCACAGAGAGTAGGATGAGGCGCAGAAAAGGATGAGGCACAGAGAGAAGGATGAGGCGCAGAGAGACGGATGAGGCACAGAGAGACGGATGAGGCGCAGAGAGAAGGATGAGGCGCAGAGAGAAGGATGAGGCACAGAGAGACGGATGAGGCGCAGAGAGACGGATGAGGCGCAGAAAAGGATGAGGCGCAGAGAGACGGATGAGGCGCAGAGAGACGGATGAGGCGCAGAGAGAAGGATGAGGCGCAGAGAGAAGGATGAGGCGCAGGAAAGGATGAGGCACAGAGAGAAGGATGAGGCGCAGAGAGAAGGATGAGGCGCAGAGAGAAGGATGAGGTGCAGAGAGAAGGATGAGGCACAGAGAGACGGATGAGGCGCAGAGAGAAGGATGAGGCACAGAGAGACGGATGAGGCGCAGAGAGAAGGATGAGGCGCAGAGAGAAGGATGAGGCGCAGAGAGAAGGATGAGGCACAGAGAGAAGGATGAGGCGCAGAGAGAAGGATGAGGCGCAGAGAGAAGGATGAGGCGCAGAGAGACGGATGAGGCACAGAGAGACGGATGAGGCGCAGAGAGAAGGATGAGGCGCAGAGAGAAGGATGAGGCGCAGAGAGAAGGATGAGGCGCAGAGAGAAGGATGAGGCGCAGAGAGAAGGATGAGGCGCAGAGAGAAGGATGAGGCACAGAGAGAAGGATGAGGCGCAGAGAGAAGGATGAGGCGCAGAGAGAAGGATGAGGCACAGAGAGAAGGATGAGGCGCAGAGAGAAGGATGAGGCGCAGAGAGAAGGATGAGGCGCAGAGAGAAGGATGAGGCACAGAGAGACGGATGAGGCGCAGAGAGAAGGATGAGGCGCAGAGAGAAGGATGAGGCGCAGAGAGAAGGATGAGGCGCAGAGAGAAGGATGAGGCGCAGAGAGAAGGATGAGGCGCAGAGAGAAGGATGAGGCACAGAGAGACGGATGAGGCGCAGAGAGACGGATGAGGCGCAGAAAAGGATGAGGCGCAGAGAGACGGATGAGGCGCAGAGAGACGGATGAGGCGCAGAGAGAAGGATGAGGCGCAGAGAGAAGGATGAGGCGCAGAGAGAAGGATGAGGCACAGAAAGAAGGATGAGGCGCAGAGAGACGGATGAGGCGCAGAGAGAAGGATGAGGCGCAGAGAGAAGGATGAGGTGCAGAGAGAAGGATGAGGCGCAGAGAGAAGGATGAGGCGCAGAGAGACGGATGAGGCGCAGAGAGAAGGATGAGGCGCAGAGAGAAGGATGAGGCGCAGAGAGAAGGATGAGGCACAGAAAGAAGGATGAGGCGCAGAGAGACGGATGAGGCGAAGAGAGAAGCAGGAGGCGCAGAGAGAAGGATGAGGCGCAGAGAGACGGATGAGGCGCAGAAAAGGATGAGGCACAGAGAGACGGATGAGGCGCAGAGAGAAGGATGAGGCGCAGAGAGACGGATGAGGCGCCGAGAGACGGATGAGGCGCAGAGAGACGGATGAGGCGCAGAAAAGGATGAGGCGCAGAGAGACGGATGAGGCGCAGAGAAGGATGAGGCGCAGAGAGACGGATGAGGCGCAGAAAAGGATGAGGCGCAGAGAGACGGATGAGGCGCAGAGAAGGATGAGGCGCAGAGAAGGATGAGGCGCAGAGAGACGGATGAGGCGCAGAAGAGGATGAGGCGCAGAGAGAATGATGAGGCGCAGAGAGAAGGATGAGGCGCAGAGAGACGGATGAGGCGCAGAGAGAAGGATGAGGCGCAAAGAGAAGGATGAGGCGCAGAGAGACGGATGAGGCGCAGAGAGACGGATGAGGCGCAGAGAGACGGATGAGGCGCAGAGAGAAGGATGAGGCGCAGAGAGACGGATGAGGCGCAGAGAGAAGGATGAGGCGCAGAGAGATGGATGAGGCGCAGAGAGTAGGATGAGGCGCAGAGAGAAGGATGAGGCACAGAGAAGGATGAGGCGCAGAGAGACGGATGAGGCGCAGAGAGAAGGATGAGGCGCAGAGAGACGGATGAGGCGCAGAGAGACGGATGAGGCGCAGGGAGACGGATGAGGCGCAGAGAGACGGATGAGGCGCAGAGAGAAGGATGAGGCACAGAGATGGATGAGGCGCAGAGAGAAGGATGAGGCGCAGAGAGACGGATGAGGCGCAGAGAGAAGGATGAGGCACAGAGAGAAGGATGAGGCACAGAGATGGATGAGGCGCAGAGAGAAGGATGAGGCGCAGAGAGACGGATGAGGCACAGAGAGATGGATGAGGCGCAGAGAGTAGGATGAGGCGCAGAGAGAAGGATGAGGTGCAGAGAGAAGGATGAGGCGCAGAGAGAAGGATGAGGCGCAGAGAGAAGGATGAGGCGCAGAGAGAAGGATGAGGCGCAGAGAGACGGATAAGGCGCAGAGAGATGGATGAGGCGCAGAGAAGGATGAGGCGCAGAGAGATGGATGAGGCGCAGAGAGACGGATGAGGCGCAGAGAGACGGATAAGGCGCAGAGAAGGATGAGGCGCAGAGAGATGGATGAGGCGCAGAGAGACGGATGAGGCGCAGAGAGACGGATAAGGCGCAGAGAAGGATGAGGCGCAGAGAGAAGGATGAGGCGCAGAGAGATGGATGAGGCGCAGAGAGAAGGATGAGGCGCAGAGAGAAGGATGAGGTGCAGAGATGGATGAGGCGCAGAGGGGCGGATGAGGCGCAGAGAGATGGATGAGGCGCAGAGAGAAGGATGAGGCACAGAGAGAAGGATGAGGCGCAGAGAGAAGGATGAGGCGCAGAGAGAAGGATGAGGCGCAGAGAGAAGGATGAGGCGCAGAGAGAAGGATGAGGTGCAGAGATGGATGAGGCGCAGAGGGGCGGATGAGGCGCAGAGAGATGGATGAGGCGCAGAGAGAAGGATGAGGCGCAGAGAGAAGGATGAGGCGCAGAGAGAAGGATGAGGCACAGAGAGAAGGATGAGGCGCAGAGAGAAGGATGAGGCGCAGAGAGACGGATAAGGCACAGAGAGAAGGATGAGGCGCAGAGAAGGATGAGGCGCAGAGAGAAGGATGAGGCACAGAGAGTAGGATGAGGTGCAGGGAAGGATGAGGCGCAGAGAAGGATGAGGCGCAGAGAGACGGATGAGGTGCAGAGAGAAGGATGAGGCGCAGAGAGAAGGATGAGGCGCAGAGAGAAGGATGAGGCGCAGAGAGACGGATGAGGCGCAGAGAGATGGATGAGGCGAAGAAAAAAAGCAAGAAAACAATAAAAACAAAAGCAACAGAGAAAAGGCATAACAAAAAGACCTAAGCAAAGAGAAGGAGATGAGGTGCAGAGAGAAGGATGAGGCACAGAGAGAAGGATGAGGCACAGAGAGAAGGATGAGGCGCAGAGAGAAGGATGAGGCGCAGAGAGAAGGATGAGGTGCAGAGATGGATGAGGCGCAGAGAGAAGGATGAGGCGCAGAGAGAAGGATGAGGCGCAGAGAGAAGGATGAGGCACAGAGAGAAGGATGAGGCGCAGAGAGAAGGATGAGGCGCAGAGAGACGGATAAGGCACAGAGAGAAGGATGAGGCGCAGAGAAGGATGAGGCGCAGAGAGAAGGATGAGGCACAGAGAGTAGGATGAGGTGCAGGGAAGGATGAGGCGCAGAGAAGGATGAGGCGCAGAGAGACGGATGAGGTGCAGAGAGAAGGATGAGGCGCAGAGAGAAGGATGAGGCGCAGAGAGAAGGATGAGGCGCAGAGAGACGGATGAGGCGCAGAGAGATGGATGAGGCGCAGAGAGAAGGATGAGGCACAGAGAGAAGGATGAGGCGCAGAGAGAAGGATGAGGCGCAGAGAGAAGGATGAGGCACAGAGAGAAGGATGAGGCGCAGAGAGAAGGATGAGGCGCAGAGAGAAGGATGAGGCGCAGAGAGACGGATGAGGCACAGAGATGGATGAGGCGCAGAGAGAAGGATGAGGCGCAGAGAGAAGGATGAGGCGCAGAGAGAAGGATGAGGCGCAGAGAGAAGGATGAGGCGCAGAGAGAAGGATGAGGCGCAGAGAAGGATGAGGCGCAGAGAGAAGGATGAGGCGCAGAGAGAAGGATGAGGCGCAGAGAGAAGGATGAGGCACAGAGAGAAGGATGAGGCGCAGAGAGAAGGATGAGGCGCAGAGAGAAGGATGAGGCACAAAGAGACGGATGAGGCACAGTGAGAAGGATGAGGCGCAGAGAAGGATGAGGCGCAGAGAGATGGATGAGGCGCAGAGAGACGGATGAGGCGCAGAGAGAAGGATGAGGCGCAGAGAGACGGATAAGGCGCAGAGAAGGATGAGGCACAGAGAGTAGGATGAGGCACAGTGAGAAGGATGAGGCGCAGAGAGAAGGATGAGGTGCAGAGAAGGATGAGGCGCAGAGAGAAGGATGAGGCGCAGAGAGAATGATGAGGCGCAGAGAGACGGATGAGGCACAGAGAGAAGGATGAGGCGCAGAGAGAAGGATGAGGCGCAGAGAGAAGGATGAGGCGCAGAGAGACGGATGAGGCACAGAGAGAAGGATGAGGCGCAGAGAGACGGATGAGGCGCAGAGAGATGGATGAGGCGCAGAGAGACGGATGAGGCGCAGAGAGAAGGATGAGGCACAGAGAGAAGGATGAGGCGCAGAGAGAAGGATGAGGCACAGAGAGAAGGATGAGGCATAGAGAGTAGGATGAGGCGCAGAGAGACGGATGAGGCGCAGAGAAGGATGAGGCGCAGAGAGTAGGATGAGGCGCAGAGAGAAGGATGAGGCGCAGAGAGAAGGATGAGGCACAGAGAGTAGGATGAGGCGCAGAGAGAAGGATGAGGCGCAGAGAGACGGATGAGGTGCAGAGAGAAGGATGAGGCACAGAGAGAAGGATGAGGCACAGAGAGACGGATGAGGCACAGAGAGTAGGATGAGGCGCAGAGAGACGGATGAGGCACAGAGAGAAGGATGAGGCGCAGAGAGTAGGATGAGGCGCAGAGAGACGGATGAGGCGCAGAGAGATGGATGAGGCGCAGAGAGACGGATGAGGCGCAGAGAGAAGGATGAGGCACAGAGAGAAGGATGAGGCACAGAGAGTAGGATGAGGCGCAGAGAGACGGATGAGGCGCAGAGAAGGATGAGGCGCAGAGAGTAGGATGAGGCGCAGAGAGAAGGATGAGGCGCAGAGAGAAGGATGAGGCACAGAGAGAGGGATGAGGCACAGAGAGAAGGATGAGGCGCAGAGAGAAGGATGAGGCACAGAGAGTAGGATGAGGCGCAGAGAGAAGGATGAGGCGCAGAGAGACGGATGAGGTGCAGAGAGAAGGATGAGGCACAGAGAGAAGGATGAGGCACAGAGAGACGGATGAGGCACAGAAAGAAGGATGAGGCGAAGAGAGAAGCAGGAGGCGCAGAGAGACGGATGAGGCGCAGAGAAGGATGAGGCGCAGAGAGACGGATGAGGCGCAGAGAGACGGATGAGGCGCAGAGAGACGGATGAGGCGCAGAGAAGGATGAGGCGCAGAGAGACGGATGAGGCGCAGAGAGACGGATGAGGCGCAGAGAGACGGATGAGGCGCAGAGAGAAGGATGAGGCGCAGAGAGAAGGATGAGGCGAAGAGAGAAGCAGGAGGCGCAGAGAGAAGGATGAGGCGCAGAGAGACGGATGAGGCGCAGAGAGACGGATGAGGCGCAGAAAAGGATGAGGCGCAGAGAGACGGATGAGGCGCAGAGAGAAGGATGAGGCGCAGAAAAGGATGAGGCGCCGAGAGACGGATGAGGCGCAGAGAAGGATGAGGCGCAGAGAGACGGATGAGGCGCAGAAAAGGATGAGGCGCAGAGAGACGGATGAGGCGCAGAGAAGGATGAGGCGCAGAGAGACGGATGAGGCGCAGAGAGAAGGATGAGGCACAGAGAGAAGGATGAGGCACAGAGAGTAGGATGAGGCGCAGAGAGACGGATGAGGCGCAGAGAAGGATGAGGCGCAGAGAGACGGATGAGGCGCAGAGAGAAGGATGAGGCACAGAGAGAAGGATGAGGCACAGAGAGTAGGATGAGGCGCAGAGAGACGGATGAGGCGCAGAGAAGGATGAGGCGCAGAGAAGGATGAGGCGCAGAGAGACGGATGAGGCGCAGAAGAGGATGAGGCGCAGAGAGAATGATGAGGCGCAGAGAGAAGGATGAGGCGCAGAGAGACGGATGAGGCGCAGAGAGAAGGATGAGGCGCAGAGAGAAGGATGAGGCGCAAAGAGAAGGATGAGGCGCAGAGAGACGGATGAGGCGCAGAGAGACGGATGAGGCGCAGAGAGAAGGATGAGGCGCAGGGAGACGGATGAGGCGCAGAGAGAAGGATGAGGCGCAGAGAGATGGATGAGGCGCAGAGAGTAGGATGAGGCGCAGAGAGAAGGATGAGGCACAGAGAAGGATGAGGCGCAGAGAGACGGATGAGGCGCAGAGAGAAGGATGAGGCGCAGAGAGACGGATGAGGCGCAGAGAGAAGGATGAGGCGCAGAGAGATGGATGAGGCGCAGAGAGACGGATGAGGCGCAGAGAGACGGATGAGGCGCAGAGAGAAGGATGAGGCGCAGAGAGACGGATGAGGCGCAGAGAGAAGGATGAGGCGCAGAGAGATGGATGAGGCGCAGAGAGAAGGATGAGGCACAGAGAAGGATCAGGCGCAGAGAGACGGATGAGGCGCAGAGAGAAGGATGAGGCGCAGAGAGACGGATGAGGCGCAGAGAGACGGATGAGGCGCAGGGAGACGGATGAGGCGCAGAGAGACGGATGAGGCACAGAGATGGATGAGGCGCAGAGAGAAGGATGAGGCGCAGAGAGAAGGATGAGGCACAGAGAGAAGGATGAGGCGCAGAGAGAAGGATGAGGTGCAGAGAAGGATGAGGCGCAGAGAGAAGGATGAGGCGCAGAGAGAAGGATGAGGCACAGAGAGAAGGATGAGGCACAGAGAGACGGATGAGGCGCAGAGAGTAGGATGAGGCACAGAGATGGATGAGGCGCAGAGAGAAGGATGAGGCGCAGAGAGAAGGATGAGGCGCAGAGAGAAGGATGAGGCACAGAGAGAAGGATGAGGCGCAGAGAGAAGGATGAGGTGCAGAGAAGGATGAGGCGCAGAGAGAAGGATGAGGCGCAGAGAGAAGGATGAGGCACAGAGAGAAGGATGAGGCACAGAGAGACGGATGAGGCGCAGAGAGTAGGATGAGGCGCAGAGAGAAGGATGAGGCGCAGAGAGAAGGATGAGGCGCAGAGAGAAGGATGAGGCGCAGAGGGGCGGATGAGGCGCAGAGAGATGGATGAGGCGCAGAGAGAAGGATGAGGCGCAGAGAGACGGATGAGGCGCAGAGAGTAGGATGAGGCGCAGAGAGAAGGATGAGGCGCAGAGAGAAGGATGAGGCGCAGAGAGAAGGATGAGGCGCAGAGGGGCGGATGAGGCGCAGAGAGAAGGATGAGAGGAACAGAGAGAAGGATGAGGCGCAGAGAGAAGGATGAGGAACAGAGAGAAGGATGAGGCGCAGAGAGATGGATGAGGCACAGAGAGAAGGATGAGGCGCAGAGAGACGGATGAGGCGCAGAGAGAAGGATGAGGCGCAGAGAGACGGATAAGGCGCAGAGAAGGATGAGGCGCAGAGAGTAGGATGAGGCGCAGAGAGAAGGATGAGGCGCAGAGAGAAGGATGAGGCACAGAGAGTAGGATGAGGTGCAGGGAAGGATGAGGCGCAGAGAAGGATGAGGCGCAGAGAAGGATGAGGCGCAGAGAGAAGGATGAGGCGCAGAGAGATGGATGAGGCGCAGAGAGACGGATGAGGCGCAGAGAGAAGGATGAGGCGCAGAGAGAAGGATGAGGCGCAGAGAGAAAGATGAGGCGCAGAGAGACGGATGAGGCACAGAGAGAAGGATGAGGCACAGAGAGAAGGATGAGGCGCAGAGAGAAGGATGAGGCGCAGAGAGAAGGATGAGGCGCAGAGAGACGGATGAGGTGCAGAGAGAAGGATGAGGCGCAGAGAGAAGGATGAGGCGCAGAGAGAAGGATGAGGCGCAGAGAGACGGATGAGGCACAGAGATGGATGAGGCGCAGAGAGAAGGATGAGGTGCAGAGAGAAGGATGAGGCACAGAGAGAAGGATGAGGCGCAGAGAGAAGGATGAGGCGCAGAGAGAAGGATGAGGCGCAGAGAGACGGATGAGGCACAGAGATGGATGAGGCGCAGAGAGAAGGATGAGGCGCAGAGAGAAGGATGAGGCACAGAGAGAAGGATGAGGCGCAGAGAGAAGGATGAGGCGCAGAGAGAAGGATGAGGCGCAGAGAAGGATGAGGCGCAGAGAGAAGGATGAGGCACAGAGAGAAGGATGAGGCGCAGAGAGAAGGATGAGGCGCAGAGAGAAGGATGAGGCACAAAGAGACGGATGAGGCACAGTGAGAAGGATGAGGCGCAGAGAGATGGATGAGGCGCAGAGAGACGGATGAGGCGCAGAGAGAAGGATGAGGCGCAGAGAGACGGATAAGGCGCAGAGAAGGATGAGGCACAGAGAGTAGGATGAGGCACAGTGAGAAGGATGAGGCGCAGAGAGATGGATGAGGCGCAGAGAGACGGATGAGGCGCAGAGAGAAGGATGAGGCGCAGAGAGAAGGATGAGGCGCAGAGAGACGGATGAGGCGCAGAGAGAAGGATGAGGCGCAGAGAGACGGATAAGGCGCAGAGAAGGATGAGGCACAGAGAGTAGGATGAGGCACAGTGAGAAGGATGAGGCGCAGAGAGATGGATGAGGCGCAGAGAGACGGATGAGGCGCAGAGAGAAGGATGAGGCGCAGAGAGACGGATGAGGCGCAGAGAAGGATGAGGCGCAGAGAGTAGGATGAGGCGCAGAGAGAAGGATGAGGCGCAGAGAGAAGGATGAGGCACAGAGAGTAGGATGAGGCGCAGAGAGAAGGATGAGGCGCAGAGACACGGATGAGGTGCAGAGAGAAGGATGAGGCACAGAGAGAAGGATGAGGCACAGAGAGACGGATGAGGCACAGAAAGAAGGATGAGGCGCAGAGAGACGGATGAGGCGCAGAGAGACGGATGAGGCGCAGAGAGAAGGATGAGGCGCAGAGAGACGGATGAGGCGCAGAGAGACGGATGAGGCGCAGAGAGAAGGATGAGGCGCAGAGAGAAGGATGAGGCGCAGAGAGACGGATGAGGCGCAGAAAAGGATGAGGCGCAGAGAGAAGGATGAGGCGCAGAGAGAAGCAGGAGGCGCAGAGAGAAGGATGAGGCGCAGAGAGACGGATGAGGCGCAGAGAGACGGATGAGGCGCAGAAAAGGATGAGGCGCAGAGAGAAGGATGAGGCGCAGAGAGAAGGATGAGGCGCAGAGAGACGGATGAGGCACAGAGAGATGGATGAGGCGCAGAGAGAAGGATGAGGCGCAGAGAGAAGGATGAGGCACAGAGAGAAGGATGAGGCGCAGAGAGAAGGATGAGGCGCAGAGAGAAGGATGAGGCGCAGAGAAGGATGAGGCGCAGAGAGAAGGATGAGGCACAGAGAGAAGGATGAGGCGCAGAGAGAAGGATGAGGCGCAGAGAGAAGGATGAGGCACAAAGAGACGGATGAGGCACAGTGAGAAGGATGAGGCGCAGAGAGATGGATGAGGCGCAGAGAGACGGATGAGGCGCAGAGAGAAGGATGAGGCGCAGAGAGACGGATGAGGCGCAGAGAAGGATAAGGCGCAGAGAGACGGATGAGGCACAGAGAGTAGGATGAGGCACAGTGAGAAGGATGAGGCGCAGAGAGATGGATGAGGCGCAGAGAGACGGATGAGGCGCAGAGAGAAGGATGAGGCGCAGAGAGACGGATGAGGCGCAGAGAGTAGGATGAGGCGCAGAGAGAAGGATGAGGCGCAGAGAGAAGGATGAGGCACAGAGAGTAGGATGAGGCGCAGAGAGACGGATGAGGTGCAGAGAGAAGGATGAGGCACAGAGAGAAGGATGAGGCACAGAGAGACGGATGAGGCACAGAAAGAAGGATGAGGCGCAGAGAGACGGATGAGGCGCAGAGAGACGGATGAGGCGCAGAGAGAAGGATGAGGCGCAGAGAGACGGATGAGGCGCAGAGAGACGGATGAGGCGCAGAGAGAAGGATGAGGCACAGAGAGAAGGATGAGGCACAGAGACGGATGAGGCACAGAGAGAAGGATGAGGCGCAGAGAGACGGATGAGGCGCAGAGAGAAGGATGAGGCACAGAGAGAAGGATGAGGCACAGAGACGGATGAGGCGCAGAGGGGCGGATGAGGCGCAGAGAGTAGGATGAGGCGCAGAGAAGGATGAGGCGCAGAGAGACGGATGAGGCGCAGAGAGAAGGATGAGGCGCAGAGAGAAGGATGAGGCGCAGAGAGAAGGATGAGGCACAGAAAGAAGGATGAGGTGCAGAGAGACGGATGAGGCGCAGAGAGAAGGATGAGGCGAAGAGAGAAGCAGGAGGCGCAGAGAGAAGGATGAGGCGCAGAGAGACGGATGAGGCGCAGAGAGACGGATGAGGCGCAGAAAAGGATGAGGCGCAGAGAGACGGATGAGGCGCAGAGAGAAGGATGAGGCGCAGAGAGACGGATGAGGCGCCGAGAGACGGATGAGGCGCAGAGAGACGGATGAGGCGCAGAAAAGGATGAGGCGCAGAGAGACGGATGAGGCGCAGAGAAGGATGAGGCGCAGAGAGACGGATGAGGCGCAGAAAAGGATGAGGCGCAGAGAGACGGATGAGGCGCAGAGAAGGATGAGGCGCAGAGAGACGGATGAGGCGCAGAGATAAGGATGAGGCACAGAGAGTAGGATGAGGCGCAGAGAGACGGATGAGGCGCAGAGAAGGATGAGGCGCAGAGAAGGATGAGGCGCAGAGAAGGATGAGGCGCAGAAGAGGATGAGGCGCAGAGAGAATGATGAGGCGCAGAGAGAAGGATGAGGCGCAGAGAGACGGATGAGGCGCAGAGAGAAGGATGAGGCGCAGAGAGAAGGATGAGGCGCAAAGAGAAGGATGAGGCGCAGAGAGACGGATGAGGCGCAGAGAGACGGATGAGGCGCAGAGAGAAGGATGAGGCACAGAGATGGATGAGGCGCAGAGAGAAGGATGAGGCGCAGAGAGACGGATGAGGCGCAGAGAGAAGGATGAGGCGCAGAGAGAAGGATGAGGCGCAGAGAGAAGGATGAGGCGCAGAGAGAAGGATGAGGCACAGAGAGAAGGATGAGGCACAGAGAGACGGATGAGGCGCAGAGAGTAGGATGAGGCGCAGAGAGAAGGATGAGGCGCAGAGAGAAGGATGAGGCGCAGAGAGAAGGATGAGGCGCAGAGAGAAGGATGAGGCGCAGAGAGAAGGATGAGGCGCAGAGGGGCGGATGAGGCGCAGAGAGATGGATGAGGCGCAGAGAGAAGGATGAGGCGCAGAGAGAAGGATGAGGAACAGAGAGAAGGATGAGGCGCAGAGAGAAGGATGAGGAACAGAGAGAAGGATGAGGCGCAGAGAGAAGGATGAGGCGCAGAGAGACGGATAAGGCGCAGAGAGATGGATGAGGCACAGAGAGAAGGATGAGGCGCAGAGAGACGGATGAGGCGCAGAGAGAAGGATGAGGCGCAGAGAGAAGGATGAGGCGCAGAGAAGGATGAGGCACAGAGAGTAGGATGAGGCACAGTGAGAAGGATGAGGCGCAGAGAGATGGATGAGGCGCAGAGAGACGGATGAGGCGCAGAGAGAAGGATGAGGCGCAGAGAGACGGATGAGGCGCAGAGAAGGATGAGGCGCAGAGAGTAGGATGAGGCGCAGAGAGAAGGATGAGGCGCAGAGAGAAGGATGAGGCACAGAGAGTAGGATGAGGCGCAGAGAGAAGGATGAGGCGCAGAGAGACGGATGAGGTGCAGAGAGAAGGATGAGGCGCAGAGAGAAGGATGAGGCACAGAGAGACGGATGAGGCACAGAGAGAAGGATGAGGTGCAGAGAGAAGGATGAGGCGCAGAGAAGGATAAGGCGCAGAGAGAAGGATGAGGCGCAGAGAGAAGGATGAGGCGCAGAGAGAAGGATGAGGCGCAGAGAGACGGATGAGGCGCAGAGACGGATGAGGCGCAGAGAGAAGGATGAGGCGCAGGGAGAAGGATGAGGCACAGAGAGACGGATGAGGCACAGAGAGAAGGATGAGGCACAGAGAGAAGGATGAGGCGCAGAGAGAAGGATGAGGCGCAGAGAGACGGATGAGGCGCAGAGAGAAGGATGAGGCGCAGAGAGACGGATGAGGCGCAGAGAGAAGGATGAGGCGCAGAGAGAAGGATGAGGTGCAGGGAAGGATGAGGCGCAGAGAGAAGGATGAGGCGCAGAGAGAAGGATGAGGCGCAGAGAGAAGGATGAGGCGCAGAGAGACGGATGAGGCGCAGAGACGGATGAGGCGCAGAGAGAAGGATGAGGCGCAGAGAGAAGGATGAGGCGCAGAGGGGCGGATGAGGCGCAGAGAAGGATGAGGCACAGAGAGAAGGATGAGGCGCAGAGAGAAGGATGAGGCGCAGAGGGGCGGATGAGGCGCAGAGAGAAGGATGAGGCACAGAGAGAAGGATGAGGCGCAGAGAGAAGGATGAGGCGCAGAGAGACGGATGAGGCGCAGAGAGAAGGATGAGGCGCAGAGAGAAGGATGAGGCGCAGAGGGGCGGATGAGGCGCAGAGAGATGGATGAGGCGAAGAGAGAAGGATGAGGCACAGAGAGAAGGATGAGGCGCAGGGAAGGATGAGGCACAGAGAGAAGGATGAGGCGCAGAGAAGGATGAGGCACAGAGAGAAGGATGAGGCGCAGAGAGAAGGATGAGGCACAGAGAGAAGGATGAGGCGCAGGGAAGGATGAGGCACAGAGAGAAGGATGAGGCGCAGAGAAGGATGAGGCACAGAGAGAAGGATGAGGTGCAGAGAGAAGGATGAGGCGCAGAGAGAAGGATGAGGCGCAGAGAGAAGGATGAGGCGCAGAGGGGCGGATGAGGCGCAGAGAGATGGATGAGGCGCAGAGATAAGGATGAGGCGCAGAGAGAAGGATGAGGCGCAGAGAGACGGATGAGGCACAGAGAGACGGATGAGGCGCAGAGAGAAGGATGAGGCGCAGAGAGTAGGATGAGGCGCAGAGAGAAGGATGAGGCGCAGAGAGAAGGATGAGGCGCAGAGAGTAGGATGAGGCGCAGAGAGAAGGATGAGGCGCAGAGAGAAGGATGAGGCGCAGAGAGTAGGATGAGGCGCAGAGAGATGGATGAGGCGCAGAGAGACGGATGAGGCGCAGAGAGAAGGATGAGGCGCAGAGAGACGGATGAGGCGCAGAGAGAAGGATGAGGCACAGAGAGAAGGATGAGGTGCAGGGAAGGATGAGGCGCAGAGAGAAGGATGAGGCGCAGAGAGAAGGATGAGGCGCAGAGAGACGGATGAGGTGCAGGGAAGGATGAGGCGCAGAGAGAAGGATGAGGCGCAGAGAGAAGGATGAGGCGCAGAGAGAAGGATGAGGCGCAGAGAGAAGGATGAGGCGCAGAGAGAAGGATGAGGCGCAGAGAGATGGATGAGGCACAGAGAGAAGGATGAGGTGCAGGGAAGGATGAGGCGCAGAGAGACGGATGAGGCGCAGAGAGAAGGATGAGGCGCAGAGAGAAGGATGAGGCGCAGAGAGACGGATGAGGCACAGAGAGAAGGATGAGGCACAGAGAGAAGGATGAGGCACAGAGAGATGGATGAGGCGCAGAGAGAAGGATGAGGCACAGAGAGAAGGATGAGGCACAGAGAGAAGGATGAGGCACAGAGAGAAGGATGAGGCGCAGAGAGAAGGATGAGGCGCAGAGAGAAGGATGAGGCGCAGAGAGAAGGATGAGGCGCAGAGAGAAGGATGAGGTGCAGGGAAGGATGAGGCGCAGAGAGAAGGATGAGGCGCAGAGAGAAGGATGAGGCGCAGAGAGACGGATGAGGCACAGAGAGAAGGATGAGGTGCAGGGAAGGATGAGGCGCAGAGAGACGGATGAGGCGCAGAGAGAAGGATGAGGCGCAGAGAGAAGGATGAGGCGCAGAGAGACGGATGAGGCACAGAGAGAAGGATGAGGCACAGAGAGAAGGATGAGGCACAGAGAGATGGATGAGGCGCAGAGAGAAGGATGAGGCACAGAGAGAAGGATGAGACACAGAGAGAAGGATGAGGCACAGAGAGAAGGATGAGGCGCAGAGAGAAGGATGAGGCGCAGAGAGAAGGATGAGGCGCAGAGAGAAGGATGAGGCGCAGAGAGAAGGATGAGGCACAGAGAGAAGGATGAGGCGCAGGGAAGGATGAGGCACAGAGAGAAGGATGAGGCGCAGAGAAGGATGAGGCACAGAGAGAAGGATGAGGCGCAGAGAGACGGATGAGGCGCAGAGAGAAGGATGAGGCACAGAGAGAAGGATGAGGCACAGAGACGGATGAGGCGCAGAGGGGCGGATGAGGCGCAGAGAGTAGGATGAGGCGCAGAGAAGGATGAGGCGCAGAGACACGGATGAGGTGCAGAGAGAAGGATGAGGTGCAGAGAGACGGATGAGGCGCAGAGAGAAGGATGAGGCGCAGAGAGAAAGATGAGGTGCAGAGAGAAGGATGAGGCGCAGAGAGAAGGATGAGGCGCAGAGAGAAGGATGAGGCGCAGAGAGAAGGATGAGGCGCAGAGAGAAGGATGAGGCGCAGAGAGAAGGATGAGGCACAGAGAGAAGGATGAGGCACAGAGAAGGATGAGGCACAGAGAGAAGGATGAGGCGCAGAGACAAGGATGAGGCACAGAGAGACGGATGAAGCACAGAGACGGATGAGGCACAGAGAAGGATGAGGCGCAGAGAAGGATGAGGCGCAGAGAGACGGATGAGGCGCAGAGGGGCGGATGAGGCGCAGAGAGAAGGATGAGGCGCAGAGAGAAAGATGAGGTGCAGAGAGAAGGATGAGGCGCAGAGAGAAGGATGAGGCGCAGAGAGAAGGATGAGGCGCAGAGAGAAGGATGAGGCGCAGAGAGAAGGATGAGGCGCAGAGAGAAGGATGAGGCACAGAGAGAAGGATGAGGCACAGAGAAGGATGAGGCACAGAGAGAAGGATGAGGCGCAGAGACAAGGATGAGGCACAGAGAGACGGATGAAGCACAGAGACGGATGAGGCACAGAGAAGGATGAGGCGCAGAGAAGGATGAGGCGCAGAGAGAAGGATGAGGCGCAGAGAGACGGATGAGGCGCAGAGAGAAGGATGAGGCGCAGAGAGACGGATGAGGTGCAGGGAAGGATGAGGCGCAGAGAGAAGGATGAGGCGCAGAGAGAAGGATGAGGCGCAGAGAGAAGGATGAGGCGCAGAGAGAAGGATGAGGCGCAGAGAGAAGGATGAGGCGCAGAGAGATGGATGAGGCACAGAGAGAAGGATGAGGTGCAGGGAAGGATGAGGCGCAGAGAGACGGATGAGGCGCAGAGAGAAGGATGAGGCGCAGAGAGAAGGATGAGGCGCAGAGAGACGGATGAGGCACAGAGAGAAGGATGAGGCACAGAGAGAAGGATGAGGCACAGAGAGATGGATGAGGCGCAGAGAGAAGGATGAGGCACAGAGAGAAGGATGAGGCACAGAGAGAAGGATGAGGCACAGAGAGAAGGATGAGGCGCAGAGAGAAGGATGAGGCGCAGAGAGAAGGATGAGGCGCAGAGAGAAGGATGAGGCGCAGAGAGAAGGATGAGGTGCAGGGAAGGATGAGGCGCAGAGAGAAGGATGAGGCGCAGAGAGAAGGATGAGGCGCAGAGAGACGGATGAGGCACAGAGAGAAGGATGAGGTGCAGGGAAGGATGAGGCGCAGAGAGACGGATGAGGCGCAGAGAGAAGGATGAGGCGCAGAGAGAAGGATGAGGCGCAGAGAGACGGATGAGGCACAGAGAGAAGGATGAGGCACAGAGAGAAGGATGAGGCACAGAGAGATGGATGAGGCGCAGAGAGAAGGATGAGGCACAGAGAGAAGGATGAGACACAGAGAGAAGGATGAGGCACAGAGAGAAGGATGAGGCGCAGAGAGAAGGATGAGGCGCAGAGAGAAGGATGAGGCGCAGAGAGAAGGATGAGGCGCAGAGAGAAGGATGAGGCACAGAGAGAAGGATGAGGCGCAGGGAAGGATGAGGCACAGAGAGAAGGATGAGGCGCAGAGAAGGATGAGGCACAGAGAGAAGGATGAGGCGCAGAGAGACGGATGAGGCGCAGAGAGAAGGATGAGGCACAGAGAGAAGGATGAGGCACAGAGACGGATGAGGCGCAGAGGGGCGGATGAGGCGCAGAGAGTAGGATGAGGCGCAGAGAAGGATGAGGCGCAGAGACACGGATGAGGTGCAGAGAGAAGGATGAGGTGCAGAGAGACGGATGAGGCGCAGAGAGAAGGATGAGGCGCAGAGAGAAAGATGAGGTGCAGAGAGAAGGATGAGGCGCAGAGAGAAGGATGAGGCGCAGAGAGAAGGATGAGGCGCAGAGGGGCGGATGAGGCGCAGAGAGATGGATGAGGCGCAGAGAGAAGGATGAGGCGCAGAGAGAAGGATGAGGCGCAGAGAGAAGGATGAGGCGCAGAGAGAAGGATGAGGCGCAGAGAGAAGGATGAGGCGCAGAGAGAAGGATGAGGCGCAGAGAGAAGGATGAGGCACAGAGAGAAGGATGAGGCACAGAGAAGGATGAGGCACAGAGAGAAGGATGAGGCGCAGAGACAAGGATGAGGCACAGAGAGACGGATGAAGCACAGAGACGGATGAGGCACAGAGAAGGATGAGGCGCAGAGAAGGATGAGGCGCAGAGAGACGGATGAGGCACAGAGACGGATGAGGCACAGAGATGGATGATGCGCAGAGAGAAGGATGAGGCACAGAGAGACGGATGAAGCACAGAGACGGATGAAGCACAGAGACGGATGAGGCACAGAGAAGGATGAGGCGCAGAGAAGGATGAGGCGCAGAGAGAAGGATGAGGCGCAGAGACGGATGAGGCACAGAGACGGATGAGGCACAGAGATGGATGAGGCGCAGAGAGAAGGATGAGGCACAGAGAGAAGGATGAGGCACAGAGAGAAGGATGAGGCACAGAGAGAAGGATGAGGTGCAGAGAGAAGGATGAGGCACAGAGAGAAGGATGAGGTGCAGGGAAGGATGAGGCACAGAGAGAAGGATGAGGCACAGAGAGAAGGATGAGGCGCAGAGAGAAGGATGAGGCACAGAGAGAAGGATGAGGTGCAGGGAAGGATGAGGCACAGAGAGAAGGATGAGGCGCAGAGAGAAGGATGAGGCACAGAGAGAAGGATGAGGTGCAGGGAAGGATGAGGCACAGAGAGAAGGATGAGGCGCAGAGAGAAGGATGAGGCGCAGAGAGAAGGATGAGGCACAGAGAGAAGGATGAGGTGCAGGGAAGGATGAGGCACAGAGAGAAGGATGAGGCACAGAGAGAAGGATGAGGCGCAGAGAGAAGGATGAGGCACAGAGAGAAGGATGAGGTGCAGGGAAGGATGAGGCACAGAGAGAAGGATGAGGCACAGAGAGAAGGATGAGGCGCAGAGAGAAGGATGAGGTGCAGGGAAGGATGAGGCGCAGAGAGAAGGATGAGGCACAGAGAGAAGGATGAGGCACAGAGAGAAGGATGAGGCACAGAGAGAAGGATGAGGCGCAGAGAGAAGGATGAGGCACAGAGAGAAGGATGAGGCACAGAGAGAAGGATGAGGCGCAGAGAGAAGGATGAGGCACAGAGAGAAGGATGAGGCGCAGAGAGAAGGATGAGGCACAGAGAGAAGGATGAGGCACAGAGAGAAGGATGAGGCGCAGAGAGAAGGATGAGGCACAGAGAGAAGGATGAGGCACAGAGAGAAGGATGAGGCGCAGAGAGAAGGATGAGGCACAGAGAGAAGGATGAGGCGCAGAGAGAAGGATGAGGCACAGAGATGGATGAGGCAAGAGAGAAGGATGAGGCGCAGAGAGAAGGATGAGGCACAGAGAGAAGGATGAGGCGCAGAGAGAAGGATGAGGCGCAGAGAGAAGGATGAGGCGCAGAGAGAAGGATGAGGCACAGAGAGAAGGATGAGGCACAGAGAGAAGGATGAGGCGCAGAGAGAAGGATGAGGCGCAGAGAGAAGGATGAGGCACAGAGAGAAGGATGAGGCACAGAGAGAAGGATGAGGCACAGAGAGAAGGATGAGGCGCAGAGAGAAGGATGAGGCACAGAGAGAAGGATGAGGCACAGAGAGAAGGATGAGGCGCAGAGAGAAGGATGAGGCACAGAGAGAAGGATGAGGTGCAGGGAAGGATGAGGCGCAGAGAGAAGGATGAGGCACAGAGATGGATGAGGCAAGAGAGAAGGATGAGGCGCAGAGAGAAGGATGAGGCACAGAGAGAAGGATGAGGCGCAGAGAGAAGGATGAGGCACAGAGAGAAGGATGAGGCACAGAGAAGGATGAGGCGCAGAGAAGGATGAGGCGCAGAGAGACGGATGAGGCACAGAGACGGATGAGGCACAGAGATGGATGAGGCACAGAGAGAAGGATGAGGCACAGAGAGAAGGATGAGGCGCAGAGAGAAGGATGAGGCACAGAGAAGGATGAGGCACAGAGAGAAGGATGAGGCGCAGAGAGAAGGATGAGGCACAGAGAAGGATGAGGCGCAGAGAGACGGATGAGGCGCAGAGATAAGGATGAGGCACAGAGATGGATGAGGCACAGAGAGAAGGATGAGGCACAGAGAGAAGGATGAGGCGCAGAGAGAAGGATGAGGCACAGAGATGGATGAGGCACAGAGAGAAGGATGAGGCACAGAGAGAAGGATGAGGCGCAGAGAGAAGGATGAGGCACAGAGAGAAGGATGAGGCACAGAGAGAAGGATGAGGCACAGAGAAGGATGAGGCACAGAGAAGGATGAGGCGCAGAGAGACGGATGAGGCACAGAGACGGATGAGGCACAGAGATGGATGAGGCACAGAGAGAAGGATGAGGCACAGAGAGAAGGATGAGGCGCAGAGAGAAGGATGAGGCACAGAGAAGGATGAGGCACAGAGAGAAGGATGAGGCGCAGAGAGAAGGATGAGGCACAGAGAGAAGGATGAGGCGCAGAGAGATGGATGAGGCACAGAGAGAAGGATGAGGCACAGAGAGAAGGATGAGGCGCAGAGAGAAGGATGAGGCACAGAGAGAAGGATGAGGCGCAGAGAGAAGGATGAGGCACAGAGATGGATGAGGCACAGAGAGAAGGATGTGGTGCAGAGAGAAGGATGAAGCACAGAGACGGATGAGGCACAGAGAAGGATGAGGCGCAGAGAGAAGGATGAGGCGCAGAGAGACGGATGAGGCGCAGAGAGAAGGATGAGGCACAGAGAGATGGATGAGGCGCAGAGAGAAGGATGAGGCACAGAGAGAAGGATGAGGCGCAGAGAGAAGGATGAGGCACAGAGAGAAGGATGAGGCACAGAGAAGGATGAGGCACAGAGAGAAGGATGAGGCACAGAGAGAAGGATGAGGTGCCCGGGGCACATGAGACCAGTGTGGGGACTGTAACTTTGTGAGTCTATAAAACCTTTTCAATCTACACTGTGAAGAGGGACTGTCTGTTCTGTCTGTTATTCACCTTAGAGGCAGAAAACAAAGACGCACAATAAACAGCTGTTATGTGTCGTCCCCTCATTGTGGACAGTCCTGTGACCATCGCTGCTCTGTAATTTCCTGCGACTCTCCCCAATCTCTTCTGGAGATTAACACTGTCCTCCGGCTCCCAGGCTTTTACCGTCATTATCCGGGACTAATACTCCCAGACTCTGTGATAATAAATAGTATCACTCATCGCAAACACAAATCTTCCCTATCAGACAGCAACAGTGTAGCAGCTCTGAGACATTGGAGGAGATTGTGTGTTTTATTCTGTTAGTTATTTATATTCATTTGTATCACACCCCCCCCCCCCCCAGCCCCCACTACAAATGTATTTCTGAGATAAAACTGGGATAATTTCACGAATTACAATCTTTGTGCAGCAATATATAGTGTTATGGTTATTCTGGACAATGTTGTTCATCCGTTTTACTATAAGTGTGAGTGAGCATCAGGACAGACTCAAACCTAGATATCATAATATCTGCAGTACAGTATAAATAGCTCTGATTAGTATAGTACAGAACAGGGCTGTATAGTGTAGTACAGGTCAGTGTAGTACAGGGCAGTGTAGTGAAAAAATTGACATTGATAAGTTTGATAATACCAGTTCTGGGCTGTGCTCCAATCAGCCTCTGTCCCAGTCAGGATCCATCTGTATCAGTCGGCTGAATGGTCAAATCAGCTGCTCAGGAAGTTGTGGGCTGAAAAATGCTGAAGTTCCACCATCCAAAAAGACTGTGTGGTTATTACTTAGAAACCCCCACATGGTAAAATGGTTGGACAAATATATTAACTTTCATATTATCCTCTGTGCAGGAACTGAGCACTCAGGGATTCTATATGCTGGACGTAGTATTATGTTATCCTCTGTGCAGGAACTGAGCACTCAGAAAAACAAAAATATAACATACAGCAGGTAAAGAGGTGTCAGAAACACCCCCTGAGTGCTGAGTTTCTGCACAGAGGGTAACATAATACTACGTCCAGCATATAGAACCCATGAGTCATCACACATGTATCTTCCAACAAGTCCACAGACCCCGAGTTATCATACTATGAATGGATTATTTACACCTCATTACAACTGACGGGACAGCACTAGGAAGAGTTAAAAGGAACCAGGGAGATAGAAGGGAAACAATAGCATCTGTACTCAATAGTGAACTTTGCTTGCAGACTTATCAGCACCATCATATAAACTCCTATAACAGTAATCATCCCTTTATATTTACATTAGACAAAGGATGAATTTAAAAGTTTAGATTTAAAGTCTGTTTATATGAGAACTATTTTATGAGTTTGGAGAACAACAGGGAGTCAGATAGTCCCAGTTTCTGGGCTATTCCTGGTGTGAAAACATGAGGCGTTTGTAAAAACTATAAGAACATGATTTATATAAATGTGTCTAATAATACACAGAACAGAACAAGAGCTCAGAGACCAGCATTGTACACGCTTATCGGTCTATACAGACGAGCTGTGACTGGTTCACACAGGGCTGGATTTCCTAGGGGTGCCTGTGCATGCTGGTCCTTGTAGTGCCCCAGGGATAAATGTCAATCTAACACATAGCTTTAAAACTCAATGTATTTGCACCAGACGACTCCTCCACACCCCTCATCCAGCCTCTTCATCTGTTATACATCCAGGGATCCTGAGCTTGGCACATAATAGACACAGAGGTACTAACTCCCTAAAATCTTCCCCTGCGAATTAGTTCTTAGTTCTTAGTTCTTCATTTATACCCATCATATAGAAGTTTTCTTTCTACCACTTCATTTATGCATTTTGTTCATACTCTCCCGGAATGTCCAGGAGACTCCCGAACCTGGAGAGCAGGGAAGTCTCCCGCATCCTGCCCATCAGGAGCCAAAATTATGCGATTTGCGGTGAATTGTGTCATATTAGACAATCCCACCCCCTTCTGCCCTCCCACCACACCCCCTTCCACCCTCCCACCATATACCACACCCCCTTCCACCCTCCCACCATATACCACACCCCCTTCTGCCCTCCCACCACACCACCACCCACCACACCCCTTCTGCCCTCCCACCACACCACCACACCCCACACCTCCTTCCACCCTCACACCACACCCCCATACACCATCCCACCACACCCCCACCACCGCCTCCCACCACACCCCCTTACTCCCTCCCACCACAAGCCCACCCACCCCCTTCCACCACACCCCCTTACGCCCTCCCACTGCACCCCCTTACTCCCTCCCACCACATTCCCCCCACCCCCTCCAACCACACCCCCTTACGCACTCCCACCACACTCCCATCCCCTCCTACCACACCCCCTTACGCCCTCCCACCACATTCCCCCCACCCCCTCCCACCACACCCCCTTACGCACTCCCACCAAACAAATAGTGACCAATAATAGTGCAGTATCAGTGACTGACGGGAGACCCAACACGACACCGTGCACCCCCCAGGTGTCTGCCCGCCAGATAGAGAGCAAAACTTGTTTATCTGTATCTGTCAGTTCTGTTCATTCATCCTTGTACCGCTGTGTCCTGCTGCAGTCAAAATATATAAATATATATGTGTCATCCATTGGGTTTACCATCATTATTCTGTTTATATCAGAAGCGCTCTGCTCCAATTGTCAGCTTCATTCTCTGTACTAGGATTTTGGATTGGATCCCTGGAGCAGATGGCTGCATATGATTGGTTGCGCTGATTAACCCATAATTGTGTTTTTCTATAAGCACCAACATTCCCAGACACTTAATGGCAGCTTGGACATGCTGGCATCTGTAGTGCACCAAGGACAAAATGCTTTGCTAATTACCCCACACTCACTGCAGCAGGGGTGTGGGGATACCTTGGTCCTATTCAGCCAGCCGGGGGCTGGTTGTCATTAAGGGACGGGATCCCACACTGCGGGGTCCCTGCTATAGAAGCCAAATTCCAGGGAATCCGGTGCCTTTTTTCCCTCCGATTGTGGCAGTTCCAGCCTAGACTGGACAAACTTTTTTGGTGGGGACACTTTAATTTTATTTATTTATTGGCCGTTCAGTGCTGTGGCGAATGATACACTTAAAGCTTGTAACATAGGATGGGCTTATAGCGTATGGTACAAACATGTACACAATTTGCATACTAAAAATACATGTGACTCGGAATATTAAGTAAAGCAGGGGACACAATTTACGCTTACACAGTTTATATATCTTACACTCTATGTATATCTTCTATAACATATAGCCTGCTGTATATATATATATATCTGTCCCTCTATACTGCATGTTCCTATTTGTATTTGCTCCATCACTAATCACAAGTTTCCGCACTGCACTAAACCACAATTACTAGTAATAATACACACAGAAAACAAGTGAACAGAACGTTATCATTACACAGGGTACAAATCTCTCTCAGCTTTCGCTAGGAAAGCGTTAATAGCAGATAATAAGCAGAACAAACGTTTCTTTTATTCAGAAAAACAAGTTTTCTGCCCTTTTCACGGCGTTAGGATGTGACTGAAATAGCAACTTAATGTCGTGTTTTTACTGTAAAGGACAATTTGCTCTGAAATAATTCACACTATTATTTACAAATGTCTCCGTTCTTTCACAAATGCACAAACGAAGAACGATTGTCAGCTTCTGCGATGAAATCTCAGGATAGTAAGTAAATACATAATAAAAGAAAAGGGGACATTACACAACAAATCGCCCAGAGGAAAAAGAAAACGTCCAATTTCAGTGCCGGCATCGTATGTGATCTCCTGAATGATCGAGCGATCCCTCATCCCATTAACTGTCAGATTACACGGCCCAGCTCCATGTAAAATTATAACATTGCAGCATTGTGTGATTGGAGATTATTGCTCTACTCGGTGATTACAAAACCATCGGACACTGTTACGAGATGAATCTTTTCAGACTGCAGGGCAGGAGATCGCTGGGTAGCCAAACCCTAAATCTGATGGATTCTGGGGAAAAATTAAACATTTTTTTAAAAAAATACAGTCAGGTCCATAAATATTGGGACAGCGACACAACTCTCATATTCTGGGCTCTATACACCACCACAATGGATTTGAAATGAAACTAACAAGATGTGCTTTAACCATACTTATCAACTTTTTTAAGTTGGTGTCCGGGAGACTCTCTGTAGCAGGTGGGCGTGCGAGGGGCGGGGCGCCGAAATCACGTCATTTTGGCCCCGCCACATAATGATGCAATTAGCGTCATTTGACAGCGCCGCGATTCACCGGGAATCGCGGCGTTTGGGATCTAATTCTGCCCACTTCACTAGGAAGTGGGGCACCTCCTAGTGAAGTTGGCAGAATTCGGGAGATTGCCACACTCGCCCGGGAGTCCGGGAGACTCTTGCAAAATCCGGGAGAGTTGACAAGTATGGCTTTAACTGCAGACTTTCAGCTTTAATTTGAGGGTATTTATATCCAAATCAGATGAACAGTGTAGGAAGTACAACGGTTTCTATATGTGCCTCCCACTTTGCAATTAAGCAGGTAAAAGGTCTGGAGTTGATTCTAGGTGTGACATTTGCATTTGGAATCTGTTGCTGTCGACTCTCAATATGAGATCCAAAGAGCTGTCACTATCAGTGAAGCAAGTCATCATTAGGCTGAAAAATCAAAATAAACCCATCATAGAGATAGCAAAAACATTAGGTGTGGCCAAATCAACTGTTTGGAACATTCTTAAAAAGAAAGAACGCACCGGAGAGCTCAGCAACACCAAAAGACCCGGAAGACCACAGAAAACAACTGTGGTGGATGACAGAAGAATTTCTTCCCTAGTGAAGAAAAACCCCTTGACAACAGTTGGCCAAATCAAGAACACTCTCCAGGAGGTAGGTGTATATGTGTCAAAGTCAACAATCAAGAGAAGACTTCACAAGAGTGAATATAGAGGGTTCACCACAAGATGTAAACCATTTGTAAGCCACAAAACAGGAAGACCAGATTAGAGTTTGCCAAACAACATCTAAAAAAGCCATTACAGTTCTGGAACAACATCCTATGGACAGATGAGACAAAGATCAACTTGTACCAGAGTGATGGGAAGAGAAGAGTATGGAGAAGGAAAGAATCTGCTCATGATCCAAAACATACCACCTCATCAGTGAAGCATGGTGGGGGTAGTGTCATGGCTAAGGCATGTATGGCCGCCAATGGTACTGGTTCCCTTGTATTTATTGATGATGTGACTGCTGACAGGATGAATTCTGAAGTGTTTCGGGCAATATCTGCTCATATTCAGTCAAATGCTTCAGAACTCATTGGACGGCGTTCACAGTGCAGATGGACAATGACCCGAAGCATACTGCAAAAGCAACCAAAGAGTTTTTTAAGGCTAACAAGTGGAATGTTATGGAATGGCCAAGTCAATCACCTGACCTGAACCCGATTGAGCTGCATTTCACTTGATGAAGACAAAACTGAAGGGAAAATGCCCCAAGAACAAGCAGGAACTGAAGACATTTGCAGTAGAGGCCTGTGAGAGCATCACCAGGGATGAAACCCAGCGTCTGGTGATGTCTATGCCTTCCAGACTTCAGGCTGTAATTGACTGCAAAGGATTTGCAACAAAATATTAAAAAGTGAAAGTTTGATGTAGGATTGTTTAGTTTGTCCCATTACTTTTGGTCCCTTAAAAAGTGGGAGGCACATATAGAAACAGTTGTAATTCCTACACCGTTCACCTGATTTGGGTGTAAATTCCCTCAAATTAAAGCTGAAAGTCTGCAGTTAAAGCACATCTTGTTTGTTTCATTTCAAATCCATTGTGGTGGTGTATAGAGCCCAAAATATGAGAAATGTGTCAATGTCCCAATATTTATGGACTTGACTGTATGTTATCATTAATGACTATATTATTAACATGTGACTATAATTGAATACTTTTATTTTCTGCGCATTCTTTTGGGGCTTTATATTCCATGTTTTGTACATATCTGGTAGTGTATTGTGTCTGCCTTAACCTGTATTCAACAAGAGTCGATTTACATGTGTTTTAAAACGCGATTAATGTTCGTTTTGCATGTCTGAATCAGGTCCTAAGACTATAAGGTCAATAGATTCCCCTCACCCTTCCATCTGACTTCTTACCCTTCCTGAGATCATAAATGGAACAAATGGCTGCTGGGCACCTCCATTGAAAGGCACCTGAGTGGTTCCCATCACCGTCCCTGCAAAATTTTAGGAAAAGTCCTGAATATGATGTTACCATGTATTTATATGTGTTGCCCCCAAGACTCCTTTTCCTGTCCCCCATCCCTCACATTAACCCCTAACCACAGAACTTCATGCCCCAATCCCACCACATTCCTCCCTGTATAACATATATTCTACCAGTCATTACATATAAGCACGGGCTGTTTATTCCTGCAGGCAGGGCCGCCATCAAAGGAGTACAGAAAGTACCGCAGTATAGGGCCAAGAGCAGTATGGGACCCCACCTGCCCTAGGCAAAAACAGATTTCTTAGGGGAGGGGGGCCACCGCAGTGATTTACTGGATATACCAGGCTCAATTTCTAGGCAGCAGCAGCTTCTGAGATGTGGGGGGCCTAAGGCATGCGGCACCATGTCAGCCTCCATTCCCAAGGTGTGGGGGTCCCACGGTTGCCATTTACTGCAGTCTCAACCCCCTAGTGCGCATCTTCCCAAGAGAGAAGCGTCCGGCTCCTGGACAGAGAGCTGTGACATAGCCAAGAGCTCCCCGCAGTGTCGCTGACATCACCATGGTTCAACGGAGCAAGAAGCAGATTGTAGAGTGCCAAGCGAAGTACTGCAGGGGGTTAGATAGATCTGGGGACGGGGGGTGACTGTAGAGAATAGGGGGGCAGGCAAATGTTGGGTAGAGGATAATTTAAAAATGGGGGTGGGGTGAGAGAAGGAATGAGGGGGGGCCCGGCCTGTTACATTTGTACTGGGCCCTGCAATTTCTGGTGGCAGCTCTGCCTGCTGGTGGACGTGAGAAATGAGATAAGATGATGAAGCAACGGACACCCCGTAATTCTGCCGGCGTGGGCCTATGTGTTTCTCCCCACAAACTGCTGGTGAGACGTCACTTGTGGAAGATGGGATTGTGGGCCTCATTATGTGTCCTGAGAGTGCGTCCTGAGAATACGTCCTGAGAGTGCGTCCTGAGAGTGCGTCCTGGGAGTGCGTCCTGGGAGTGCGTCCTGGGAGTGCGTCCTGAGAGTGCGTCCTGGGAGTGCGTCCTGGGAGTGCGTCCTGGGAGTGCGTCCTGGGAGTGCGTCCTGGGAGTGCGTCCTGGGAGTGCGTCCTGGGAGTGCGTCCTGGGAGTGCGTCCTGAGAGTGCGTCCTGAGAGTGCGTCCTGAGAGTGCGTCCTGAGAGTGCGTCCTGAGAGTGCGTCCTGAGAGTGCGTCCTGAGAGTGCGTCTGAGAATACGTCCTGAGAGTGCGTCCTGAGAATGCGTCCTGAGAGTGCGTCCTGAGAGTGCGTCCTGAGAGTGCGTCCTGAGAGTGCGTCCTGAGAATACGTCCTGAGAGTGCGTCCTGAGAATGCGTCCTGAGAGTGCGTCCTGAGAGTGCGTCCTGAGAGTGCGTCCTGAGAGTGCGTCCTGAGAGTGCGTCCTGAGAGTGCGCTTCCTGAGAGTGCGTCCTGAGAGTGCATCCTGTAACACTCTATCCCGTGTATGATATACCTATTACCACTAGGACGTTGTCAATGAATACGTCCCAAATTAGTGCCCCGCACAGAGTCCCGTACACTACAGGCGTCTGAGAGACCCTGGCCAATGTGTTCACTGACAGGAAGACAGCGTGTGCACAGGACAAATATCATACATCGTAGTTCCTAAAATGTGTGTGTCTCAATCTCTCTCGCCCTCTCTCCTTCTCTCTCTCTCTCTTTTATTTCAGATATCTATATTTATGAAAATATTTTGTCATTTATTTTTTTTACCAGGGCTATGATAGCAAAAATGTTCAACATAAATATCTGGAGTCTGCAGTTAGTGTGTTGTAATTAATCTCCTTCTTTCAGGGGCAGATATAGATTTTATTTCAGGGGGGGGGGGGGGGGGATTTTGTCTCCACCCTCTTTTTAACTTATTTCAATAGTGGGCTGTCTGTGGCCTGCCACTGTGCAAATCTGTGCAGAGCAGCCGGTCAGGATTCTCTGTCTGCCGACACGTGCAGTTCCGTGCCCCCCCCCCCATGAGTCCGCCATTGCCTTCAATAGGGTGGTCTCTGCAAAGAATTGTGGGAAGTAGGGACATTGTCACCTGTCTATTGGTTCTGATGCATAGACTGTTTCCCAAAATGCTTTGTCGCAATGTCGACATGTGGTCTAATAGGTTACATTTTCTATACTAAATAACTGTAACATTTGTCAGCTCTACCTTGATAGCTGTGGACGATAAACGCCAACAGACACATAATATATATATATATATATATATATATATATATATAATATATGTGCTGTGTGTGTGTGTGTGTGTAGGAATATATATATTATATATGTGTGTGTGTGTGTGTGTGTAGGAATATATATATATATATATGTGTGTGTGTGTGTGTGTGTATGAATATATATATATGTGTGTGTGTGTGTGTGTGTGTGTGTGTGTAGGAATATATATATATATGTGTGTGTGTGTGTATGAATATATATATATATGTGTGTGTGTGTATGAATATATATATATATGTGTGTGTGTGTGTGTGTGTGAATATATACATTATATATATAATTTCTAGCAGCTTCCTGTGTCTCTGCAGTTGTAGAACTACAAGTCTGAGCATGCCCTGGTATCCAGCAGCAATACTGATTTTATGATTAGTGGCTTTTATAGACAAAAACTGCAGAATAAATGATATAACGTTACTTGGTCCTGTGACTGCTCCACTCCGCAGGAATCCATGAATCTGTCACTGGTGCTTTTACTGTTTATCCCAGATATATACAGATATTGGTCACATTGTTCACACACTGAAAGCCCTAAGAGCTAAAGATGACGTGATTTGGCTAATTGGGAGCGACCAGGAGCAGCCAATAAAGTACAATAATATCAATTATGACCGAGAAGGGATTTAGGGGCAGAGACAAGGAAGTGCCCCAGATGGATCCTGTGTTTGATGGTCTCTCGCTCGTATTAGTATTTATCTGATATTTAAAGGTCCAAGGAACTTTTCTGCTGGTTGGGCCTAAAATCCTCAAAATCTCTTACTCTTCTTAACACGACTAATTATTTAACTTTATTTCAATTGCATTTTTGAACATAGCAGATACTTATAATGAATAAAGTGAATGTATTTGTTCATAAATACAGCGCTAGTTCCGCATTAATGAATAAATCTTTATCCCGTGTTGGATAAAAGATTTTCTTCTGTAATATCTGCAATGATGGAACCCTGGAGAGAAGAGACGCAGATTGTCAGCTCAGAAGGATCCTGGCTCTGTGTCCTGTGGCCCTCAAAGAGTTAAAGAGGGGCCCCTGGAAACTCCTTCCCTGACTTTATCTGCAGGGAATCTTTCCCTCCCGGGGAGCTGGTCCTCATTGAGAAGCTCTTGGCAGCCACACTCAGGACGGGTCCTATTAGATAATTAACATCTCAGGCCCTTTCTTTCTGCACATTCCTCATACAAGAATGAATGCAGGGTCTATGAGGGGGGGGCTCCTGCGAGGTGACAAGGGCTTCTCCAACCTCCCTCCATAAGGGCATTGATTTGAATTGAGCTATTGTGGCCTAATCAATGGTTTTTATTGGATTAGTGGCTGTGCTGTGTATTAGGACAATAGCTGAGTAGTCTGGAGAAACTTTCTGCTCTCTCTCCAACATATCAGTCATCTCTCACCTTCTGGATGTGTGTGAGGACCTGGGTTACTCCTAGATGCCCTGGCTGAGGCGTAGGACTGGCGCAGGACTGGGGCAGGAGATGGCAGCTGGATATTTAGGCTCTGGGACTGAGGTCTCTGCTACCCTGAGCTGGAGGGATGAGAAGGTGGAGGATAAATCATAGACACAGAGCTGACAATCAGCTCTGAATGTTGTTTGACAAAGTTGTTGTTGCTCTTCCCATCCTCTGGAGGTCTAAGTGATGGTCACAGACCAATCATTTCCCTCTTCTCCTCTGCTTGATTGGGGACAAGATCGGGACCATCCATTTGTGATCTAATATATTAGCCAAACAATTTAGTGTATTCATGAGGTAACCTCAAAGTGGAGGCTGGAAAATTACCCGTAATCAATGGAAGCATCTAGTGAGCGACCTCTGTGTGTGTGTGAGTAATAAGGCAGCATTAAAGCCTGTTACTCCTCTACTCCCTCAGTGGACACGTCGGGACTCGGCTACAAGAGTGAGCTCCAGGGGTAAGGACATTAAGGACATTCCTCATGTTCCTCGGCTTCCAGGAGGCAGCAGCTCCCACCCCAGCCTAGCACCTGGGAGACCCCGCACAGCTCGGACACTCCGCACTTTTGCGCTATATGTTTGACAAAGCGCGCAGCATGGACATTAGGTGCAACAGCAGCGCAGAGGAGAACAGCAGGATCTCCAAACCTGGACACAGGGAAGGGAAGGAGCCCAGAGACGGAGCCATCACCACCTCGTACCTGAAGGAGCAACAGGGCACCTTCCCGGCCCCCGGAGCCTCTGACAGCTGCGCCAAATCCAAGAGCGCAGATCCGGATTACTGCAGGAGGATCCTGGTCCGAGGTAACTTTCCAGAGAGTCCATATCTACCTGCCCCCACATATCTGCCCCTGTCCCCTATACTGCTCCATATCTACCAGCCCCAGTCCCCGCAAAACTGCCCCTGTCACCCATACTGCTCCATATCTACCTGCCCCTGTCCCCCATACTGCTCCATATCTACCTGCCCCGCATATCTGCTCCTGTCCCTCATACTGCACAATATCTACCTGCCCCTGTCCCCGCAAAACTGCCCCTGTCACCCATACTGCTCCATATCTACCTGCCCCGCATATCTGCTCCTGTCCCTCATACTGCTCCATATCTACCTGCCCCTGTCCCCCCATACTGCTCCATATCTACCTGCTCCTGTCCCTCATACTGCACCATATCTACCTGCCCCTGTCCCCCATACTGCTCCATATCTACCTGCTCCTGTCCCTCATACTGCACCATATCTACCTGCCCCTGTCCCCGCAAATCTGCCCCTGTCCTTCATACTGCTCTATATCTACCTGCCCCGCATATCTGCTCCTGTCCCTCATACTGCTCCATATCTACCTGCCCCTGCATACCAGTCCGTGTCCCTATACACCTGTCCCGACATACCAGCTCCTGTCCCGACATACCAGCTCCTGTCCCGACATACCACCGACCCATTACATTATATTATCGCGCTCTCAGTACATATTGCGGTTCCGGATATTTTATATTTTTAGTTCACTCATTTAATTATCATCGTAATAAAATTAATACTGAAAGATTTTATTATAACTCTCGGGCGACGGAGATAATACCCCCCCCCCCTATTATATCGTTTCCTTTATTTCTATATTTTAATAAATCTGTTATTTACCCGATGCAGAGATCACGGTTTTTAATTTTGATTTCCGGAAATACAGTGATAAAAATTCGGGATTTTTCTGATTATATAAATTATCTTTCATTTCAGTTGTTTTATTTCATGAAATAAACGGCAGAATTTAATATACATATTTATCAAGCAGGGTTGAGACAAAGTGTCACTAATAATATGTAATTTAATTATTCTTATATAGCTAATGAGACTGAGATATAGGGTGTTATTTCTATAAAATATGGGAGAAGGTTCAGTAGGTTCCTGGGACCCCCAGTAACTAGTGAGAGTCCCGGGGACCCCCAGTAATGTAATGGGGGCCAGGTCAATAATGTTGTGACAGTAATCCAGGAAACCGTCTTTCTGCACAGTTTGGAAGGGGGTCAGTATGTGGGTGAAGGGGATAATATACACTGATCAGTCACAACAGTAAAACCATCTGCCGAATATTGTGTTGGTCCCCTTCGTGCTACCAGAGCACCTCTGACCCATCGAGGCATGGACTCCACAAGACCTCTGAGGGTGTCCTGTGGTATCTGGCACCAAGACGTTAGCAGCAGGTCCTGTAAGTTGTGAGTTGGGGCCTTCGTGGCTCGGACCTGATTTTCCAGCACATCCCACAGATGAGATCTGGGGATTTTGGAACCAAGTGAACACCTTGAACTCTTTGTCATGTTCCTCAAACCATTCCTGAACAATTCCTGCAGTGTGACAGGGAGCATTATCCTGCTGAAAGAGGCCACTGTCATCAGGGAATACCGCTGCCATGAAGAGCTGTACTTGGTCTGTAACAATGTTTAGGTCGGTGGTACGTGTCAGAGTAACATCCACATGAATGCCAGGACCCAAGGATTCCCAACAGAACATTACCCAGAACATCACACTGCCTCCGCCGGCTGCCTTCTTCCCATAGTGCATCCTGGTGCCATCTCTTCAACAGATAAACAACACTCACGCACCCGGCCGTCCACATGGTGTGAAAGAAAATGTGATTCATCAGACCAGGCCACCTTCTTCCATCACTCCATGGTCCTGTTCTGCCCATTGTAGGCACTTTCCGTGGTGGACAGGGGTCAGCAGGAGCACTCTGACCGGTCTGCGGGTACACAGCCCCCTACGCAGCAGGCTGCGACGCTCTGTGTGCTCTGGCACCTCTCTATCATACCCAGCAGTAACTTTCTCAGCAGTTTGTGCTACAGTAACTCTTCTGTGGGATTGGACCAGACGGGCGCCTTCCTCCCCACGTGCATCAATGATCCTTAGGCACCCATGACCCTGTTGCCGGGTCACCAGTTGTCCTTCCTTGGACCACTTTTGGTAAGTACTAAGCACTGCATACTGGGAACACCCCACAAGACCGGCCGTATTGGAGATGCTCTGACCCATCAGAATTTGACCTTTGTCAAAGTCGCTCAGATCCTTAAATTTCCCAATTTTTCCTGCTTCCAACAGATCAACTTCAAGAACTGACTGTTCACTTGCTGCCTAATATATCCCACCCCTTGTCAGATGCCTTTGTAACCAGATAATCAATGTTATTCACTTCACTTAGTGGTTTTAATGTTGTGATTGATCGGTGTCTGATGCTGCTAATTGTGACATTCATGTCTATGTCCCCAGATGCCAAAGGTTCCATCCGGGAGATTATTCTGCCCAAAGGACTGGACCTGGACCGACCTAAGAGGACTCGGACATCGTTCACTGCAGAACAGCTGTACCGGTTGGAAATGGAGTTTCAGAGGTGTCAGTATGTGGTGGGAAGAGAGAGGACAGAACTGGCCCGACAGCTGAACCTCTCCGAAACTCAGGTACAGTGCCTCCACCTGTAACTACCTCTCATATACAGTGCCTCCACCTGTAACTACCTCTCATATACAGTGCCTCCAACTGTCACTACCTCCCATATACAGTGCCTCCACCTGTAACTACCTCTCATATACAGTGCCTCCACCTGTCACTACCTCTCATATACAGTGCCTCCACCTGTAACTACCTCTCATATACAGTGCCTCCACCTGTAACTACATCTCATATACAGTGCCTCTACCTGTAACTACCTCTCATATACAGTGCCTCCACCTGTCACTACCTCCCATATACAGTGCCTCCACCTGTCACTACCTCCTATATACAGTGCCTCCACCTGTAACTACCTCTCATATACAGTGCCTCCACCTGTAACTACCTCTCATATACAGTGCCTCCACCTGTAACTACCTCCCATATACAGTGCCTCCACCTGTCACTACCTCCCATATACAGTGCCTCCACCTGTCACTACCTCCTATATACAGTGCCTCCACCTGTAACTACCTCTCATATATAGTGCCTCCACCTGTAACTACCTCCCATATACAGTGCCTCCACCTGTCACTACCTCCTATATACAGTGCCTCCACCTGTAACTACCTCCCATATACAGTGCCTCCACCTGTCACTACCTCCTATATACAGTGCCTCCACCTGTAACTACCTCTCATATACAGTGCCTCCACCTGTAACTACCTCCTATATACAGTGCCTCCACCTGTAACTACCTCTCATATACAGTGCCTCCACCTGTAACTACCTCCCATATACAGTGCCTCCACCTGTCACTACCTCCTATATACAGTGCCTCCACCTGTAACTACCTCCCATATACAGTGCCTCCACCTGTCACTACCTCCTATATACAGTGCCTCCACCTGTAACTACCTCTCATATACAGTGCCTCCACCTGTAACTACCTCCCATATACAGTGCCTCCACCTGCCACTACCTCCTATATACAGTGCCTCCACCTGTAACTACCTCTCATATACAGTGCCTCCACCTGTAACTACCTCCCATATACAGTGCCTCCACCTGTAACTACCTCCCATATACAGTGCCTCCACCTGTCACTACCTCTCATATACAGTGCCTCCACCTGTCACTACCTCTCATATACAGTGCCTCCACCTGTAACTACCTCTCATATACAGTGCCTCCACCTGTCACTACCTCCCATATACAGTGCCTCCACCTGTAACTACCTCTCATATACAGTGCCTCCAACTGTAACTACCTCCCATATACAGTGCCTCCACCTGTAATTACCTCTCATATACAGTGCCTCCACCTGTCACTACCTCTCATATACAGTGCCTCCACCTGTCACTACCTCTCATATACAGTGCCTCCACCTGTAACTACCTCTCATATACAGTGCCTCCACCTGTAACTACCTCCCATATACAGTGCCTCCACCTGTCACTACCTCCCATATACAGTGCCTCCACCTGTCACTACCTCCTATATACAGGGCCTCCACCTGTAACTACCTCCCATATACAGTGCCTCCACCTGTAACTACCTCCCATATACAGTGCCTCCACCTGTCACTACCTCCTATATGCAGTGCCTCCACCTGTAACTACCTCCCATATACAGTGCCTCCACCTGTAACTACCTCCCATATACAGTGCCTCCACCTGTCACTACCTCCCATATACAGTGCCTCCACCTGTCACTACCTCCTATATACAATGCCTCCACCTGTAACTACCTCCCATATACAGTGCCTCCATCTGTCACTACCTCCCATATACAGTGCCTCCACCTGTAACTACCTCTCATATACAGTGCCTCCACCTGTAACTACCTCCTATATACAGTGCCTCCACCTGTAACTACCTCCCATATACAGTGCCTCCACCTGTCACTACCTCCTATATACAGTGCCTCCACCTGTAACTACCTCTCATATACAGTGCCTCCACCTGTAACTACCTCCCATATACAGTGCCTCCACCTGCCACTACCTCCTATATACAGTGCCTCCACCTGTAACTACCTCTCATATACAGTGCCTCCACCTGTAACTACCTCCCATATACAGTGCCTCCACCTGTAACTACCTCCCATATACAGTGCCTCCATCTGTCACTACCTCCCATATACAGTGCCTCCACCTGTCACTACCTCCCATATACAGTGCCTCCACCTGTAACTACCTCCCATATACAGTGCCTCCACCTGTAACTACCTCCCATATACAGTGCCTCCACCTGTAACTACCTCTCATATACAGTGCCTCCACCTGTAACTACCTCTCATATACAGTGCCTCCACCTGTAACTACCTCTCATATACAGTGCCTCCACCTGTCACTACCTCCCATATACAGTGCCTCCACCTGTCACTACCTCCCATATACAGTGCCTCAACCTGTCACTACCTCCCATATACAGTGCCTCCACCTGTAACTACCTCTCATATACAGTGCCTCCACCTGTAACTACCTCTCATATACAGTGCCTCCACCTGTCACTACCTCCCATATACAGTGCCTCCACCTGTCACTACCTCCCATATACAGTGCCTCCACCTGTAACTACCTGTCATATACAGTGCCTCCACCTGTCACTACCTCTCATATACAGTGCCTCCACCTGTAACTACCTGTCATATACAGTGCCTCCACCTGTCACTACCTCCCATATACAGTGCCTCCACCTGTAACTACCTCCCATATACAGTGCCTCCACCTGTCACTACCTCCCATATACAGTGCCTCAACCTGTCACTACCTCTCATATACAGTGCCTCCACCTGTAACTACCTCTCATATACAGTGCCTCCACCTGTCACTACCTCCCATATACAGTGCCTCCACCTGTAACTACCTCCCATATACAGTGCCTCAACCTGTCACTACCTCCCATATACAGTGCCTCCACCTGTAACTACCTCCCATATACAGTGCCTCCACCTGTAACTACCTCTCATATACAGTGCCTCCACCTGTCACTACCTCTCATTACAGTGCCTCCACCTGTCACTACCTCTCATATACAGTGCCTCCACCTGTAACTACCTCCCATATACAGTGCCTCCACCTGTAACTACCTCCCATATACAGTGCTTCCACCTGTCACTACCTCCCATATACAGTGCCTCCACCTGTCACTACCTCCCATATACAGTGCCTCCACCTGTAACTACCTCCCATATACAGTGCCTCCACCTGTCACTACCTCCCATATACAGTGCCTCCACCTGTAACTACCTCTCATATACAGTGCCTCCACCTGTAACTACCTCCCATATGCAGTGCCGCTACCTGTAACTACCTCCCATATACAGTGCCTCCACCTGTAACTACCTCCCATATACAGTGCCTCCACCTGTAACTACCTCCCATATACAGTGCTTCCACGTCACTACCTCCCATATACAGTGCCTCCACCTGTAACTACCTCCCATATACAGTGCCTCTACCTGTAACTACCTCCCATATACAGTGCCTCCACCTGTCACTACCTCTCATATACAGTGCCTCCACCTGTAACTACCTCCCATATACAGTGCCTCCACCTGTCACTACCTCCCATATACAGTGCTTCCACCTGTCACTACCTCCCATATACAGTGCCTCCATCTGTCACTACCTCCCATATACAGTGCCTCCACCTGTAACTACCTCCCATATACAGTGCCTCCACCTGTCACTACCTCTCATATACAGTGCCTCCACCTGTCACTACCTCCCATATACAGTGCCTCCACCTGTAACTACCTCTCATATACAGTGCCTCCACCTGTCACTACCTCTCATATACAGTGCCTCCACCTGTAACTACCTCCCATATACAGTGCCTCCACCTGTAACTACCTCCCATATACAGTGCCTCCACCTGTCACTACCTCTCATATACAGTGCCTCCACCTCTCACTACCTCCCATATACAGTGCCTCCACCTGTAACTACCTCCCATATACAGTGCCTCCACCTGTCACTACCTCTCATATACAGTGCCTCCACCTGTCACTACCTCTCATATACAGTGCCTCCACCTGTAACTACCTCTCATATACAGTGCCTCCACCTGTCACTACCTCCCATATACAGTGCCTCCACCTGTAACTACCTCTCATATACAGTGCCTCCACCTGTAACTACCTCTCATATACAGTGCCTCCACCTGCCACTACCTCCCCTATACAGTGCCTCCACCTGTCACTACCTCCCATATACAGTGCCTCCAACTGTAACTACCTCACATATACAGTGCCTCCACCTGCAACTACCTCTCATATACAGTGCCTCCACCTGTCACTACCTCCCATATACAGTGCCTCCACCTGTAACTACCTCTCATATACAGTGCCTCCACCTGTCACTACCTCTCATATACAGTGCCTCCACCTGTAACTACCTCTCATATACAGTGCCTCTACCTGTAACTACCTCCCATATACAGTGCCTCCACCTGTCACTACCTCCCATATACAGTGCCTCCACCTGTCACTACCTCCCATATACAGTGCCTCTACCTGTAACTACCTCCCATATACAGTGCCTCCACCTGTAACTACCTCTCATATACAGTGCCTCCACCTGTAACTACCTCTCATATACAGTGCCTCCACATGTAACTACCTCTCATATACAGTGCCTCCACCTGTCACTACCTCCCATATACAGTGCCTCCACCTGTAACTACCTCCCATATACAGTGCTTCCACCTGTAACTACCTCTCATATACAGTGCCTCCACCTGTAACTACCTCCCATATACAGTGCCTCCACCTGTCACTACCTCCCATATACAGTGCCTCCACCTGTCACTACCTCCCCTATACAGTGCCTCCACCTGTCACTACCTCCCATATACAGTGCCTCCACCTATAACTACCTCTCATATACAGTGCCTCCACCTGTCACTACCTCCCATATACAGTGCCTCCACCTATAACTACCTCCCATATACAGTGCCTCCACCTGTCACTACCTCCCATATACAGTGCCTCCACCTGTCACTACCTCCCATATACAGTGCCTCTACCTGTAACTACCTCCCATATACAGTGCCTCCACCTGTAACTACCTCTCATATACAGTACCTCCACATGTAACTACCTCTCATATACAGTGCCTCCACCTGTCACTACCTCCCATATACAGTGCCTCCACCTGTAACTACCTCCCATATACAGTGCCTCCACCTGTCACTGCCTCTCATATACAGTGCCTCCACCTGTAACTACCTCTCATATACAGTGCCTCCACCTGCAACTACCTCTCATATGCAGTGCCTCCACCTGTAACTGCCTCTCATATACAGTGCCTCCACCTGTAACTACCTCTCATATACAGTGCCTCCACCTGCAACTACCTCTCATATACAGTGCCTCCACCTGTAACTACCTCTCATATACAGTACCTCCACATGTAACTACCTCTCATATACAGTGCCTCCACCTGTCACTACCTCCCATATACAGTGCCTCCACCTGTAACTACCTCTCATATACAGTGCCTCCACCTGTCACTACCTCTCATATACAGTGCCTCCACCTGTAACTACCTCTCATATACAGTGCCTCCACCTGTCACTACCTCCCCTATACAGTGCCTCCACCTGTAACTACCTCTCATATACAGTGCCTCTACCTGTAACTACCTCCCATATACAGTGCCTCCACCTGTAACTACCTCCCATATACAGTGCCTCTACCTGTAACTACCTCTCATATACAGTGCCTCCACCTGTAACTACCTCTCATATACAGTGCCTCCACCTGTCACTACCTCCTATATGCAGTGCCTCCACCTGTAACTACCTCCCATATACAGTGCCTCCACCTGTAACTACCTGTCATATACAGTGCCTCCACCTGTCACTACCTCCCATATACAGTGCCTCCACTTTTACCTCCACCTTTACTTCAGTGTGGTCACCAAATTCATACACCTCATGCCTCCATCTGGAAATATATATTCTATATCTTTGTTTACAGCCTGATAAGCTGGGGTATAATCACTTTTTAGGGCATCTGGCAATTAGTCTTGATGCCACACTGGGGGTCATGTAAAGTGTCATATAATGTGTGTAACACGTTTTTCACTTCCGGCACGTTCACAAAGTGCTACTTATGTCTGCGGATATATGTGGTCGGTGACGCATCCTGCGGTTATGGCTGCTGGACGCCCCTTACAAATTAAGAGGCGGAACAGAGGGAAGAAGGGTGAGTACTAGACTGAGGCTCAGGGGCAGATCATCAGCATCATTAACGTTTATTTATATAGCGCCAGCAGATTCCGTAGCGCTTTACAAGTTCTGAACAACCAGTAATAAAACAATACTGGGTAATACAGAGAGGTGAGAGGTCCCTGCTCACAGCTTACTGTCTATGGGACAATGTAGACTCAGGTGCGTCTGTCAGAAGGCTAGTGGTGTTAGTGTAGAACTGATAGTGATGATGCTGAGAGGCGTCCTGCTCATCAGACCCCTGTAATGTAGTGAGGGCCCCGGGACCCCCAGTGAAGCTTTGTCTAAGTCCATAGGCCCTTAGTGAGCAGTAAATAATCTGTGTAACCACATTTTCTGCTCTTGAGGACAATTTGTGAGCAGTGGGATGTGGACTGGAATTATACAGGTCCCCTATGTCTGTACTTTGTGGGCCGGAGTCAGTAAGGAGAGCAGAGGAAGAAAAGGAGTAATTTTGCAATTTGTTACAATACAAGGGGTGCAAATTAGTTTATTATTTTGCATATAAGATAAATACTGGCTGTTTTTTCATGTTGCACAAAACTTGATAGATTTATTTTTACACTGAAACTTAAAGTTGATCTAGGACATGTCCTACCCCAACTATAAATCTGTCCTCACATTTTAAATTTACCTCCCCCTTCAATGCAACATGGGTTTGCATATAGGATATATATAGGCTGAAGCTATACATGTCCTCTATTCTTATAGTGTGTGTGTGTGTGTGTGTGTGTGTGTGTGTGTGTGTGTGTGTGTGTGTGTGTGTGTGTGTGTGTGTGTGTGTGTATATATATATATATATATATATATTGTATTTGCTATATTGCCCTAGCTATTTCCACAAATAGGGACTGATTTTTAGTTAGGAGTAATGGAGCGCAAACAAGCAACTTTGCACCTGGACAAACCATGTTATAATACAAGGGGTATAAATTTATTTATTTTGCACATAAGATAAATACTGGCTGTTTTTTCATGCAGCACGCAAATATTTGATAGTTTTATTTTTACATTGAAATTAAAGTTGACCTCTAACATTCTGTATCCCAACTATAAATCTGTCCCCACCTCCCCCTCTAATGTAACATGGTTTTGCCAAGGTGCAAATCTGCTCCTTTTCTTTGCTCCTAACTGAAAACCGGACCCTATGTGTAGAATGATCTCCATCCTCTAGATGTATATATGTGTGAATATATCAGTTATATTACACCAGCTCTCTCCTACCTAGACTGGAATAATTATATTCCCTGTATTTATAAGCTGTGTATTTAGGAACATTATATAATAGAAAAATATAAAATATAATATAAAATATGCTCTTACCCTTGAACTGGCCGTAGAGGGCTGTTCTGTATCTGTAGTGTATGTATATGTTATAGTTATATAGTAAGTTTCTGTAGTGTATATATGTTATATTATGTGATATTATACAGTAAGTAAATCAGCTATGCTCAGATCCAATACTGTATTTAAAGATATTCCTTGTACATTTGTAAATATATTATATATTGTATTATAAAATGATCTAATATATAAAGATATTACATTACATAATGTTATATTATAATCATTGCATCTAGGAGTCTCTAATGTGCATATATATTATAACTGATATATACTGTATTGTATTATTTGATTAATCATCTCTGGTATTTCTACTGTGTACAAACTCTGTTATATAATGTTATTTTATACTAACTATAAATACAGTGTTATATTATAATATTTATATGTAGGTATTCCTGAATGTTTTCTATCTATATTCTGATAATATATATATATATATATATATATATATATATATATATATATATATATATATATATATATATATATAAATGTGTGTGTGTAGTATTATAATAATTGTATATATTGACCCCTTGTATATCTGGTATTGATATGCTATATAGTATAATATTGTATGTTATATATTATATATTAGAATTTATACATAGCATTCCCCTTTAACTCTAGAATGTATATGTTTTATAACACAGTTATATTTAATGATAATTATATATAGGGAACACTAGAGCTTTAGCCAGGAGACAATATATTATACAATTACAAATAGGGTTTCTTTGGATCTCTAGTATATTTATGCTTTATTACATAATGTTATATTACAATAATTATATGTAGAGATCTCCGAATCTCACATTTTTATTCTATATATTACATATTGTTAATTTACAGCAATTATATGTAGAGATCTCCTTAATTTCTAGTGTTTAAATCGTGTTATATTTTTTTAATATTTTCCAATACACAGAATCTTTCAATTATATAATATTATTCTAATATACGGCTTTAGTTACACCAGCTATAAATCCTCCAATGTGTCTGTATAATTCATATATAACGATCAGAATATATCAGAACTCCGATGTGTTTATAGATTCATCTTATATCGATCTCTCTGTTCGTTGTATCCACATTTCATCTGACAATCAGGTGTACGAGGGGAATATACCGTATAATACAATATATATGGTTATATTAGTGTTGTGTCTTATTATCACTATTATTACTGTATGGATAATAAGACATTTCTGGAGCCGGAGCAGATACTTTGTATCCAGTTCCGATGAGTGAGATTCGGGGCATTTCCTGCGTTCGGAATTCGGTGATTTGTGAGTGTGAGATGTTTATACAGAATAGAAATCCGCATCTGTCAGTGTGACCGCGGGAGAAATTACCCCGATACCCCCCGGCCCCTGCTCTGCTCGGTCAGATACCCCGCAGGGGTAACAACTGTCATTGTAAATCGGACTTCTAGCCCGCTGGCCTCCAAGCATTCACCCTAGTCCCAGAGGCTGACAATCATCTGCAGTCATCAGCCAGAAAGAAGGATTTTATCTGTAACGTGGGATAAATATCGCTCATCCCGAAGAGTATTAATATTATCTGAGATCTCACTGGAAGTGATCAGCTTATCAAAAGTACATACAAAATTATAAATATATAAAGATAAATAAAAACTCACATAGCACAATAATAAATGTATAACAAATTTATGTTCTATCTATCTATCTATCTATCTATCTATCTATTTCATATTTATCTATCTATCTATCTATCTATCTATCTATCTATTTATTTATTTATTATCTATCTCATAGCTTTCTATCTCTATCTATCTATCTATCTATCTATCTATCTATCTATCTCATATCTATCTATCTATCTATCTATATATCTCATATCTATCTATCTATCTATCTATCTCATATCTATCTATCTATCTATCTATATATCTATATATCTATCTATCTATTATCTATCTCATATCTATCTATCTATCTATCTATCTATCTATCTATCTATCTATCTATCTCATATCTATCTATCTATCTATCTATCTATTTCATATTTATCTATCTATCTATCTATCTATCTATCTATTATCTATCTCATATCTCTCTATCTATCTATCTATCTATCTATCTATCTATCTATCTATCTCATATCTATCTATCTATCTATCTATCTATCTATCTATCTATCTCATATCTATCTATCTATCTATCTATCTATCTATCTATCTATCTATCTCCTGTCTATCTATCTATTATCTATCTCATATCTCTCTATCTATCTATCTATCTATCTATCTATCTATCTATCTATCTCATATCTATCTATCTATCTATCTATCTATCTATCTATCTATCTATCTATCTATCTATCTATTTCATATTTATCTATCTATCTATCTATCTATCTATCTATTATCTATCTCATATCTCTCTATCTATCTATCTATCTATCTATCTATTATCTATCTCATATCTCTCTATCTATCTATCTATCTATCTATCTATTATCTATCTCATATCTCTCTATCTATCTATCTATCTATCTATCTATCTATCTATCTATCTATCTATCTATCTATCTATCTCCTGTCTATCTATCTATCTATGTCCTGCATATTGCATCCCATCCACAGTCTAGTCTCTCCCTGACATCCTGTCTTCTGTCCTTGCAGGTGAAGGTCTGGTTCCAGAACCGTAGAACCAAGCAGAAGAAGGACCAGGGAAAGGACTCTGAGCTGCGATCGGTGGTTTCGGAGACCGCTGCCACCTGCAGTGTCCTCAGGCTTCTAGAGCAAGGTCGCTTGTTGTCCCCTCCTGGTCTGCCCGGACTACTTCCTGCTTGTGCCACAGGTGCATTACGGGCCCCAAACAACTCTGGTCCTGGTGCTACAACCCTGTCTGAAGTCACCAGTGCCCCCCCTCACCAGCCAGGACTCCACACTTCCCCCACTGGACACAACATATTCAGCATGCCTGTGCCATCTCTCCTGGGCACTGTAGCCAACAGGCTCTCATCCAACCCACTGACAATGGCAGGGAACCTTCAGGAACTGTCTGCCAGGTACCTCAGCTCCTCCGCCTTCGAGCCCTACTCTAGGAATATCTGTAAGGAGGCTCTAGAGAAAAAGTCTCTGAACTGATTGTGATGATTGTGTGTATTTCTTTCTTATGTGTGGAGAGTAAATGTAATAGACAAACATCATTGTACCCCTGGACACAAATCTAAAACCATGTACCCCTGAACATAAATCTAAGAGCCCTGTACCCCTAAACATAAGTCTAAAAGTCCTGTACCTCTAAACACAAATCTAAGAGCCCTGTACCTTTAAACATAAGTCTAAGAGCCCTGTACCTTTAAACATAAGTCTAAGAGCCCTATACCGCTAAACACAAATCTAAGATCCCTGTACCTCTAAACACAAGTCTAAGAGTCCTGTACCTATAAACACAAATCTAAGAGCTCCGTACCCCTGGACACAAATCTAAGAGCTCCGTACCCCTGGACACAAATCTAAGAGCTCTGTACCTCTAAACATAAGACTAAGAGCCCTGTACCTTTAAACATAAGTCTAAGAGCCCTGTACCGCTAAACACAAATCTAAGATCCCTGTACCCCTAAACACAAGTCTAAGTGCCCTGTACCTCTAAACACAAATCTAAGAGCTCTGTACCCCTGAACACAAATCTAAGAGCCCTGTACCGCTAAACACAAATCTAAGAGCTCCGTACCCCTGAACACAAATCTAAGAGCCCTGTACCTCTAAACATAAGTCTAAGAGCCCTGTACCCCTAAACATAAGTCTAAGAGCACTGTATCGCTAAACACAAATATAAGATCCCTGTACCCCTAAACATAAGTCTAAGAGCATTGTACCCCTAAACACAAATCTAAGAGCCCTGTAGTGCTAAGCACAAATCTAAGAGCTCTGTACCCCTAAACATAAGTCTAAGAGTCCTGTACCCCTAAACATAAGTCTAAGAGCCCAATACCCCTAACTATAAGTCTAAGAGCCCTGCACTGCTGAACATAAGTCTAAGAGCACTGTATCGCTAAACACAAATATAAGATCCCTTTACCCCTAAACATAAGTCTAAGAGCACTGTACCCCTAAACATAAGTCTAAGAGCCCTGTACCGCTAAACAGAAATCTAAGATCCCTGTACCCCTAAACATAAGTCTAAGAGCCCTGTACCCCTAAACATAAGTCTAAGAGCCCTGTACCCCTAAACATAAGTCTAAGAGCCCTGTACCGCTAAACACAAATCTAAGAGCACTGTACCCCTAAACATAAGTCTAAGAGCCCTGTACCCCTAAACATAAGTCTAAGAGCCCTGTACCCCAAAACATAAGTCTAAGAGCCCTGTACCGCTAAACACAAATCTAAGAGCACTGTACCCCTAAACATAAGTCTAAGCGTCCTGTACCCCTAAACATAAGTCTAAGAGCCCAATACCCCTAATTATAAGTCTAAGAGCCCTGCACTGCTGAACATAAGTCTAAGAGCCCTGTACACCCCTGCACATATATCAAATAGCACTGTATCCATTAACACAAATTTAAGAGCCCTGTACCCCTAAGCAGAAATCTAAGAGTACAGTACCACTAAACCCAGAGGAACAGGTAAGTAAATGTTCCTGAAATTGCTGCAGTATAGTCAGGGCAATATATAGTCCTTTTATTGTGTATACATTATATTATAAGTGATTACATTGTATACACAGCACTTTCCCATAATAGAACAACCCGAACTTGGGAAATTAGGAGGTAATAACACAGCTTCCTTTTAGTAAATATAATTTTTAGTCCTCATTTCAGCCCTAGTGTAGAGAGTTCGTCCTCACCATTATACGTCTGTTAAATAGACATATAACTGTGATGTAACTATCGCTCAAACCAGTTACTGACTAGTTATTTGTACTCTTGTGTAACAGATAAATATGCAATATAAACATCACACTCTTTTATGATACATGTTTGATACATTTGATGTTTTTGTTTCACAAATGCAGAATTGGAGAAAAAAAAAGAAAAATATTTACAAATCTTATAACCATCCAGTGCCATGAAAGAGACAGTTGTACGCCCCTCGGGAAAGTACTGGGCATCATTTGGTGAATATTATTGGAACTTGTGTTTTGTGACCATGTGTTAGGATCAGATGTATGGAATTATTTGGATGATGTAACACCCGCAATTTGTTAGTAGTCCTTGAATGCGTCAGAGGGCGCTGCGCACAGGACCGCCTGGTCAGCTGACTTGTGGCTGTCATGTGACTACAGCTGTATCCCCCATAATCTTATTATAGTCATTTTTTTGTAAATTATTTAAGTCTGGGGAAAGGAGATGAAATATGGATGATTTCAGTACCTGATATTTGCTAGTAATCTTTTGTTCCGGAAGTCAGGGGACGTTTTGTGTTAATGTTGTACGAGTGTCTTCTCCATATATATATATAAAAGGAAATCTATATATATATATATATGAACAGATTTAATGTATTTTACACATTCTATTTAAAAACCAAATTATTATTATGTGATATGTGCTCTGGAAGATGTGACAGCTCCAGAGGTATCTTTCTGTATGTTATGTATCAGGCTGTTTGGAACTGCAATTAAATGGAAAATAACCCGATCTGTGTGAAGAGTGTTCCCATCTTCATTTCTCTTTCATGTTCTACAGAGAACTTTCCTCTGAGATAATCCATGTTTTTCAGATCCGTCTAAACATGTTTTCCTCAGTCTCTGTGCACCTGATATTCAAAGGTGCCCTTACACATGTTTGTACCTCTTTAACATGAAGCTAAAGCCAAGTCCTATTGTCCAGAAGGTTCTTCTATAACTGCTGTCACTGTAAGAAAAAGTCTCTGCTGAGCCAGTCAGTCAGGAAGCTCCTCACTGGTCACATGATGGCAGAGGAAGGTGGAGGGGTGGGTTATGCTATGACTCAAAGCTTCTCTGCTCAATACATCATAGTCATATGACTGTGGTTGACATGATAATAAATAAATCATTACTAGCAGTTTGAATCAAATTCCTAAGAAAAATGAACAACACCAGGGGGTAAATGTATCAAACTGAGAGTTTTCCGGCGGGTTTGAAAAGTGGAGATGTTGCCTATAGCAACCAATAAAATTCTAGCTATCATTTTACAGAATGTACTAAATAAATGATAGCTAGAATCTGATTGGTTTTTACAAACTCTTAGCTTGATACATTTACCCCCAGGTTTCTTCTTACAGGTAATCACAGTGTTATATGGAAACACAGCCTTATTCTCAGAGGGGATCACACTTCTATGTGTTATTTATTTAAACTGCATGAAAAACAACTGATATTTTGCATTTGTCCCCAGTCCTTTGCCTCCAGTTTATATGAGGAAACAATATATAACTGAGATGATACCAGCCATACAGACACGGTCTACACTATATGCAGCAGAATTACGGCCGTCACATACATGCTCATCCTGTCCCTCCTCCCAAAATATCTGTCCCCAATATGGCTCCATATGTTGGTGGCCATGTTGGACTGAGCTCGCTGTCTGCCACTCAACGGATTATTGCTGTTGGTGAATGAGAACACACAGCTGGATTTATGAGCATCCGAGATCTGATCGATCTTTGGTGGATCCCTCTCAGACATTGGACACTATCTGCTGGTGATATTACTGTGTATGTGACTAGTGTAATATGGTACCTAAGCCCTGTGAGCAGCTGGGAAGGGATGTACTCACCCAGATAATCATTCAGATGTTGTTCATTGCATGCTGCCATATTTCATCCCACACGCTTTGTCACTGACTTTGATCAAGTCCTGGCAGCAAGGTATTATGAAGGAGACTTGTTACCTTGTTTCATACACTGTATTATTCATACTGCCAATCAGGCTGGCCACCAATTGCGAACTGTAAGGGGACAAACAGCTAAATGTTCATATGTCAATCAAGACATGCGGAAAATGCGTGACAACTACTATCTCACTGTGTGTGTGGTCATCATACTAGCTGTGCCCAATCTGCCCACCGAGAGAGATATCAGCATGGCCCCTCCCACTGAGAGAGATATCAGCATGGCCCCTCCCACTGAGAGAGATATCAGCATGGCCCCTCCCACTGAGAGAGATATCAGCATGGCCCCTCCCACTGAGAGAGTCATAAGCATAATCCCACCCACTGAGAGAGTCATAAACATAATCCCACCCACTGAGAGATGTCATCTTAACTCCACCCACTGAGAGAGTTCTCATTATAACTCCACCTACTTAGAGAGAAATAACTCCACCCACTGAGAGAGTTATCAGCATAACCACACCCACTGAGAGCGACATTAGCATAACCCCACCCAATGACAGAGACACTGATGAAAGAATAATGAGAATAGTAACGGAACCATTTACCGCTCTTGTCCCTGTATATAGCTGCCTGCTCTCCCGAAATGTCTGGGAGACTCCCAAACTTCATTATCTCTAAAATACAACTCCACAATCCAGCGAGAGGATGTATATATCACCTGCAGACAGACAGCTCTCACCTGCACCTCCAGGAAGCAGAGAAATGTATCATTACACTACAACATAAAATGTCTTCACGTGCGCAGTATACACAGAGGGGTCACATGGACGGGGCTCCTTCACCGCAGCACCGCGCTCCTTTATAAGAACCATTTCACTGGTTAATATCACAGTGTAATGATGTTAATTCTGCGCTTGCACGTTCCAGAGTGTCCTCAGAAAACGCAATTGTATAATCTTCTAGAGCTGTTACTTTATTTTTTACCCTTATTTATATAACGCCCCCATATTACACAGTGCTTTACAGAGAATGTTTAATCATTCACATCCATCCCTGCACCATTGGAGCTTACAATCTAAATTCCCTGGCACACACACAGTTTTATTGGAAGGTAATTCATTTACCAGAATATTTGTGGACTGTGGGAGTTTGTATGTTCTCCCGAAGACAGCGCCCTGGATGTAGAATGCTCGGCCATAGTGCTATATATATATATATATATATATATATATATATATATATATATATATATATATATATATATATATATAATCTGCAGGGTTTTCTAATATTTATAAAGTGTTATTCTTACTTCTGGAAAAGAAGGATTAGACATAGAAAGAAAGGGGATTTCTCCTTCCTGGACCCTCCCCATACAGATCCCACTCATCAGATACGTCACATTTACCGAATTGTAGTTAACCGCTTCATGACTGAGTCCAATCTCCTCTAATCACCAAACCAATGTTTAGATTTTAAGATGTGTCCGATTCATCAGGATAACTTTATGCTTGAGGCTTATTTTTTGCTTAAAATGTCTTTTATATTATGTATCTTTTCTTTTAGTTGTTTATTAGTAAAAAAATACTTTTTTTTATAAATCCTTTACTTGATTAAAATTGGGAAAATATTTCTTTGTAACTTCTACAAAATGATTTACCCAAAATCTTATTGACTCTCTTCAGACTATTTCAGCACTAAATAAAAGCAGCTTATTTACATTTTCTTTATGACGGGGAGAGGAGCCGATTAGTTTGATTACCCCCCCTCCCCCCCAAGGGTTCAGAGCTTCATTATACCCATTTTAAATGTATCTAATAGTTCTAGAAGACAGGAGAGACCTGGAACCTCAACTCTCCCCTATAATGTGACAACTTCATATGAGGTTTCTGGCAGCCTCTTCAGACCCCCTAGGAATGGGGCAGCCTCATGACTGGAGCCCATCGTTTTGGTCAGTACCCAATACACACTGCAGAGCCTGTTACAGTGGCTAGTGTACAATGTAGATGCTATTCTGGTGACTAGTACATAACAAGGACCCCATTCTTACATGTGTAATTAGTCACCAGAGGGGTGCAGGAGCCTCTAACAATGTGGGGATCCTTGGACCACCTCTTCTGACATCTCCATTAAAACAAATGCTTCAATGCTAAACATCTGCTTTACAATCACTGATCAGGTTAACGGCAAACCTGACGAACTCCGGGATCTATAGGAACAGTTACTGTATATATCTCTCTCTATATGGAGATAGTTACTGTATATACCCCTCTATATACATGGGAACAGTTTCTGTATATACCCTGTTCTATAACGGAACAGTTACTGTATAGACCACTCTATATAAGAACAGTTACAGTATATTCCACTCTCTATATTTGAACAGTTACTGTATATACCCCTCTATATATGATAACATTTACTGTATATAGCCCTCTATATATGGGAATATTTACTGTATATACCCCTCTATATATGGGAATAGGTAATGTATATATCCCTCTATATATGGGAATAGTTAATGTATATACACCTCTATATATGGGAATAGTTACTGTATACAGCCCTATCTACATGGGAACAGTTACTGTATATAGCCCTATATATATGGGAATATTTACTGTATATACCCCTCTATATATGGCAATATTTAATGTATATACCCCTCTATATAAGGGAACAGTTACTGTATATACCCCTCTATATATGGGAATAGTTAATGTATATACCCCTCTCTACATGGGAACAGTTACTGTATATACCACTCTCTATATATGGGAACAGCTACTGTATATACCCCTCTATATATGGGAACAGTTACTGTATATACCCCTCTATATATGGGAATGGCTAATGTATATACCCCTCTATATAAGGGAACAGTTACTGTATATACCCCTCTATATACGGGAACAGTTGCTGTATATAGCCCTCTATATAAGGGAATAGTTACTGTATATAGCCCTCTATATAAGGGAATAGTTACTGTATATAGCCCTCTATATATGGGAACAGTTACTGTATATTGCCCTCTATATAAGGGAACATCTGTATATAGTCCTCTATATAAGGGAACAGTTACAGTATATAGCCCTCTAAATAAGGGAACAGTTACTGTATATAGCCCTCTATATATGGGAACAGTTACTGTATATAGCCCTCTATATAAGGGAACAGTTACTGTATATAGCCCAGTATATATGGGAACAGTTACAGTATATTGCTCTCTATATATGTGAACAGTTACTGTATAATGCCCTCTATATAAGGGAACAGTTACTGTATATTGCCCTCTATATATGGGAACAGTTACTGTATATAGCCCTCTAAATAAGGGAACAGTTACTGTATATAGCCCTCTATATAAGGGAACAGATATTGTATATTGCCCTCTATATATGGGAACAGTTACTGTATATAGCCCTCTATATAAGAGAACAGTTACTGTATATTGCCCTCTATATATGTGAACAGTTACTGTATATAGCCCTCTATATAAGGGAACAGTTACTGTATATAGCCCTCTAAATAAGGGAACAGTTACTGTATATAGCTCTCTATATATGGGAACAGTTCCTGTATATTGCCCTCTATATAAGGGAATAGTTACTGTATATAGCCCTCTATATAAGGGAACAGTTACTGTATATGGCCCTCTATATATGGGAACAGTTACTGTATATAGCCCTCTATATAAGGGAACAGTTACTGTATGTAGCCCTCTATATAAGGGAACAGTTACTGTATATAGCCCTCTATATAAGGGAACAGTTACTGTATACTGCCCTCTATATATGGGAACAGTTACTGTATATAGCCCTCTATATAAGTGAACAGTTACTGTATATAGCCCTCTATATAAGGGAACAGTTACTGTATATAGCCCTCTATATAAGTGAACAGTTACTGTATATAGCCCTCTATATAAGGGAACAGTTACTGTATATAGCCCTCTATATAAGTGAACAGTTACTGTATATAGCCCTCTATATAAGGGAACAGTTACTGTATATAGCCCTCTATATAAGGGAACAGTTACTGTATATTGCCCTCTATGTATGGGAACAGTTACTGTATATAACCCTCTATATAAGTGAACAGTTACTGTATATTGCCCTCTATATAAGGGAACAGTTACTGTATATAGCCCTCTATATAAGGGAACAGTTACTGTATATAGCCCTCTATATAAGGGAACAGTTACTGTATATAGCCCTCTATATAAGGGAACAGTTACTGTATATAGCCCTCTATATAAGGGAACAGTTACTGTTTATTGCCCTCTATATATGGGAACAGTTACTGTATATAGCCCTCTATTTATGGGAACAGTTATTGTATATAGCCCTCTATATAAGGGAACAGTTACTGTATATAGCCCTCTATATAAGGGAACAGTTACTGTATATTGCCCTCTATATATGGGAACAGTTACTGTATATAGCCCTCTATATAAGGGAACAGTTACTGTATATAGCCCTCTATATAAGGGAACAGTTACTGTATATAGCCCTCTTTATAAGGGAACAGTTACTGTATATAGCCCTCTATATAAGTGAACAGTTACTGTATATTGCCCTCTATGTATGGGAACAGTTACTGTATATAGCCCTCTATATAAGTGAACAGTTACTGTATATTGCCCTATATATGGGAACAGTTACTGTATATAGCCCTCTATATAAGGGAACAGCTACTGTATATAGCCCTCTATATAAGGGAACAGCTACTGTATATAGCCCTCTATATAAGGGAACAGTTACTGTATATAGCCCTCTATATAAGGGAACAGTTACTGTATATAGCCCTCTATATAAGGGAACAGTTACTGTATATAGCCCTCTATATAAGGGAACAGTTACTGTATATAGCCCTCTATATAAGGGAACAGTTACTGTTTATTGCCCTCTATATATGAGAACAGTTACTGTATATAGCCCTCTATTTATGGGAACAGTTACTGTATATAGCCCTCTATATAAGGGAACAGTTACTGTATATAACCCTCTATATAAGTGAACAGTTACTGTATATTGCCCTCTATATAAGGGAACAGTTACTGTATATAGCCCTCTATATAAGGGAACAGTTACTGTATATAGCCCTCTATATAAGGGAACAGTTACTGTATATAGCCCTCTATATAAGGGAACAGTTACTGTATATAGCCCTCTATATAAGGGAACAGTTACTGTTTATTGCCCTCTATATATGGGAACAGTTACTGTATATAGCCCTCTATTTATGGGAACAGTTATTGTATATAGCCCTCTATATAAGGGAACAGTTACTGTATATAGCCCTCTATATAAGGGAACAGTTACTGTATATTGCCCTCTATATATGGGAACAGTTACTGTATATAGCCCTCTATATAAGGGAACAGTTACTGTATATAGCCCTCTATATAAGGGAACAGTTACTGTATATAGCCCTCTTTATAAGGGAACAGTTACTGTATATAGCCCTCTATATAAGTGAACAGTTACTGTATATTGCCCTCTATGTATGGGAACAGTTACTGTATATAGCCCTCTATATAAGTGAACAGTTACTGTATATTGCCCTATATATGGGAACAGTTACTGTATATAGCCCTCTATATAAGGGAACAGCTACTGTATATAGCCCTCTATATAAGGGAACAGCTACTGTATATAGCCCTCTATATAAGGGAACAGTTACTGTATATAGCCCTCTATATAAGGGAACAGTTACTGTATATAGCCCTCTATATAAGGGAACAGTTACTGTATATAGCCCTCTATATAAGGGAACAGTTACTGTATATAGCCCTCTATATAAGGGAACAGTTACTGTTTATTGCCCTCTATATATGAGAACAGTTACTGTATATAGCCCTCTATTTATGGGAACAGTTACTGTATATAGCCCTCTATATAAGGGAACATTTACTGTATATAGCCCTCTATATAAGGGAACAGTTACTGTATATTGCCCTCTATATATGGGAAGTTACTGTATATAGCCCTCTATATAAGGGAACAGTTACTCTATATAGCCCTCTATATAAGGGAACAGTTACTGTATATAGCCCTCTTTATAAGGGAACAGTTACTGTATATAGCCCTCTATATAAGTGAACAGTTACTGTATATTGCCCTCTATGTATGGGAACAGTTACTGTATATAGCCCTCTATATAAGTGAACAGTTACTGTATATTGCCCTATATATGGGAACAGTTACTGTATATAGCTCTCTATATAAGGGAACAGCTACTGTATATAGCCCTCTATATAAGGGGACAGCTACTGTATATAGCCCTCTATATAAGGGAACAGTTACTGTATATAGCCCTCTATATAAGGGAACAGTTACTGTATATAGCCCTCTATATAAGGGAACAGTTACTGTTTATTGCCCTCTATATATGGGAACAGTTACTGTATATAGCCCTCTATTTATAGGAACAGTTACTGTATATAGCCCTCTATATAAGGGAACAGTCACTGTATATAGCCCTCTATATAAGGGAACAGTTACTGTATATTGCCCTCTATATATGGGAACAGTTACTGTATATAGCCCTCTATATAAGGGAACAGTTACTGTATATAGCCCTCTATATAAGGGAACAGTTACTGTATAATGCCCTCTATATATGGGAACAGTTACTATATATAGCCCTCTATATAAGGGAATAGTTACTGTATATAGCCCTCTATATAAGGGAACAGTTACTGTATATTGCCCTCTATATATGGGAACAGTTACTGTATATAGCCCTCTATATATGGGAATATTTACTGTATATACCCCTCTATATATGGGAATAGGTAATGTATATATCCCTCTATATATGGGAATAGTTAATGTATATACCCTTCTATATATGGGAACAGCTACTGTATATTGCCCTCTATATATGGGAACAGTTACTGTATATAGCCATCTATATAAGGGATTAGTTACTGTATATAACCCTCTAAATAAGGGAACAGTTACTGTATATACCCCTCTATATATGGGAACAGCTACTGTATATTACCCTCTATATATGGGAACAGTTACTGTGCATACCCCTTTATATAAGGGAATAGTTACTGTATATAGCCCTCTATATAAGGAATAGTTACTGTATATAGCCCTCTATATAAGGGAATAATTACTGTATATTGCCCTCTATATAAGGGAACAGTTACTGTATATACCCCTCTATATATGGGAACAGCTACTGTATATAGCCCTCTATATATGGGAATAGTTACTGTATATAGCCCTCTATATAAGGGAACAGTTACTGTATATACCCCTCTATATATGGGAACAGCTACTGTATATAGCCCTCTATATATGGGAATAGTTACTGTATATAGCCCTCTATATAAGGGAACAGTTACTGTATATAGCCCTCTATATAAGGGAACAATTACTGTATATACCCCTCTATACATATACACTGTACACACAATCTCCTTATATATGTTGCTGTCAGTGTCTGTCTTTGTCTGTTCTCCTCTCTACAAGGGGATGTTATAGGGGTCTTTCCCCCATCTCCCCCCCTCATTCCTGAACTGAACAAGTGTTGGAATGCTCAGCTCAGCTTTTCACTGTTTGTCAATGGGTCCTTTCCTCCTCTGCACAGAGGTGTGTTTGAGGCTGCCAGGTCAGGGGACCACAACAGCTCATAGGAGGGGATTAGGACCAATTAACATCCTCATTCACAAAAGCTACTGGCAGATGAACAGGCTGTCTGGTGACCTGCACGGGGGCTGCATTTTAAGTAGGGTCTTTCTGTACTTGAGTTCAAGTGGCTGGGGGGGCCTGTAGAATTGTATACGCAGCACTACGTGGATGTCAGGGAAGTCTGTTAACTACTTTGTTTCTGGAAGAGTTTACTCAGCCATAAAATGCAGAGACAGGATAATTAGGGTTTCACACTGTCCTGCAGATCTCTAGTGTACAGGGGGGTCAGTAGCCCCCACTTTGTGCTCGTCTGTGCTGTGAGCACTACATAGAAATCACTCATCCTGGGTATAAATAAACAGGGTGTAGGAAAAGTCTGCTTCACTTAATGGTGCCCCCTGTGGTCAAAAGTCTGTACTGCATGTACAGTCCTTAACCCTTTAATGGCCACCATTAAAGGGTCCGGTGTCTCCACATTTTATGACGCTGGAAATAATATCTATCACAGTCAACTTTAGTTTTTTTGGGGTGAAATAAAATTACTTTCTTTGGTGGCATATTGGAATATATATGTATATATTGTACTTTATGCATTACATTTATTAGGAATCTCCTAAAATCTAATCGGATATGTGTTCCTTAGTGAGGTCTATCAAATTAATTAAGTTAGTATGGCCTGGTTTCCTCAATAATGATAATATAAATATATAATTGTGTGTTTTTGTTTTAATATTTTCACAAATCGGATTACTTCTGTCTTTCTATCCTGAATAGAATTATTGTGTCTTATGTTCACTGATAGTATCGTAGATGCTCTATATACTGTATAATACATTATATAAATGTAATATATATCTAATCTACTATATATATATATATATTAGTAATCTATTACATCTAAATAATCTATTATATGTGCATAATTTATAACTAAGCTATTACATCTATTACTAATTGATTATGTGTCTTTTATATCAATATATTTAATATAGAATTAATCTGTTTAGGATTTAGAATGTATATTGTTAACAACAGCATTACATGAACTATAAACTATGTTTAACTAATGAATTATATATTTATAATCTCTAATACAACATATATTATTTCTACACAATCTATAGCAAATGTATTATATCTTTGCAATCTAAAAATTGCCTATTATCTATAGAAATAACAAATTATAACTAATGATTATCATGTATCTCTATTACTTATAATTAATCCATTGTATTTAGAAGTACATTTATCACTCTATTACAGCAACATATTTAATCCGTAATTAATATATATTTATTGTACCAATAACATTTAATCTTTTACACATAATCTATAACTAATCTATTATATTTCTAGAAATATATTATTTGTAGACAATCTGTAGCAAATATAATCTATTTATGTAATCTATAAATAACATATTATATCTAAATAATTTATAACTAATCTATACATTAATTTATTATATTAATAGTTACAATTTATATGTTTATAAAATGAATAAAATGTGATGTAAATGATTAATACATATTATTAATCTTATACATCGCACAATTTATTATCTATGTGTTTTGTAATAAATAATCCTTTATATCTACATATTCTGTAACTAATTTATAAAATGTGCATAATCTACATCTACTATGTGTTAAAAATGTACAAATAATCTTTTATACCCATATAATATATTGTTTTTAATTTATTATAATCTCCAAGTAACCTGCTATATTATTAATGATAAAAGTATAATTAATCTGTAATATCTGTATAGTGTGTAACTAATACTTTATATGTACATAAATATATAATCTATGACTAATCTGCTATATCTGTATAATATGGAACTAATACTTTATATCTATATAATGTATGACTAATCTGCTATATCATCTATAATATGTAACTAATACTTTATATCTATATAATGTATGACTAATCTGCTATATCATCTATAATATGTAACTAATATTTTTTATCTATATAATGTATGACTAATCTGCTGTATCTGTATAATATGTAACTAATACTTTATATCTATAATGTATGACTAATCTGCTGTATCTGTATAATACGGAACTAATACTTTATATCTATATAATGTATGACTAATCTGCTGTATCTGTATAATATGGAACTAATACTTTATATCTATATAATGTATGACTAATCTGCTATATCATCTATAATATCTAACTAATACTTTATATCTATATAATGTATGACTAATCTGCTATATCATCTATAATATGTAACTAATTCTTTATATCTATATAATGTATGACTAATCTGTTGTATCTATATAATATGTAACTAATACTTTCTATCTATATAATGTATGACTAATATGCTGTATCTGTATAATATGTAACTAATGTTTACATCTATATAATGTATGACTAATCTGCTATATGTGTATAATATGTAACTAATACTTAATATCCATATAATGTATGACTAATCTGCTATATCTGTAATGTAACCAATACTTTATATCTATATAATGTATGACTAATCTGCTATATCATCTATAATATGTAACTAATAGATATATAGATTGTAAGCTTTTGAGCAGGGTTCTCTTACCTCTCTGTCTGTATGTATTACCCAGTATTGTCTTATTAATGTTTGTTCCCAATTGTAAAGCGCTACGGAATTTGCTGGCGCTATATAAATAAATGTTGATGATGATGAACTAATACTTTATATTTATATAATGTAAGACTAATCTGCTATATCATCTATAATATGTAACTAATACTTTATATCTATAAAGTTTGACTAATCTGCTGTATCTGTATAATACGGAACTAATACTTTATATCTATATAATGTATGACTAATCTGCTATATCTGTATAATATGTAACTAATACTTTATATCTATATAATGTATGACAAATTTGCTGTATCTGTATAATATGTAACTAATTATTTATAGCTATAAAATGTATGATTAATCTGCTATATCATCTATAATATCTAACTAATACTTTATATGCATATAATATGTGACTAATCTGTTATATCTGTATAATATGTTACTAATTCTTTATATCTATATAATGTATGATTAATCTGCTATATCATCTATAATATCTAACTAATACTTTATATGCATATAATGTATGACTAATCTGCTATATCTGTAATGTAACCAATTCTTTATATCTATATAATGTATGACTAATCTGCTATATCTGTAATGTAACTAATACTTTATATCTATATAATGTATGACTAATCTGCTATATCTGTATAATATGTAACTAATACTTTAGATCTATATAATGTATGACTAATCTGCTATATCATCTATAATATCTAACTAATACTTTATATCTATATAATGTATGACTAATCTGCTATATCTGTATAATATGTAACTAATTCTTTATATCTATATAATGTATGACTAATCTGCTATATCATCTATAATATCTAACTAACAGACATTGTAAGGCCCCCTCTACTCTGAGCCGCACCCCCTGCAGTGGCAGAAGATAGTTCATGCCAATGTTTACACTTAGTTTTGCACTTAGTGAAGAAATGAGACTTCATTTTGCGGGACAGGAATATCAGAATGAGAAGAATAGCATTTATATGGGGTTTCCCTGCTTCATGGGAGAGTACACAACCTTTTCCACCCAACAGGATGGAAATTCTCCCCATCTTTGAAGGCCCAGAGATCAGGTCTTTCCCCTGTACTTATAATCAGAAGCACTTTTCACTTTTCAGTTGCAGCTTTTCTAGGGGCGTTTTGGCCATAGCTATAAAAAGCTTTTTACACACAAAGGTGCCACATGTGATCTCATGATTAACATTAAGACATAAATCAGAAGAAATTGAACAGTTTTTAGGAGTAAAACACGCTGTCCATTCAAATAAAAGCACAGAGGCCAAATGGATCACTGAAACAATAAATGGATCACTGAAACAATAAATGAAGCACTGAAAGAAGAAATAGAACACACTAAAACAGTAAATGGATCACTGAAACTTTAAATCAAGCACTGAAACAATAAATGGAACACTGAAACAATAAATGAAGCACTGAAACAATAAATGGAACACTGAAACAATAAATGGAGCACTGAAACAATAAATGAAGCACTGAAACAATAAATGGAACACTGAAAGAAGAAATAGAACACACTGAAACAATAAATGGAGCACTGAAATAAGAAATAGAGCACTGAAACAATAAATGGAACACTGAAACAATAAATGGAACACTGAAACAATAAATGAAGCACTGAAACAATAAATGGAACACTGAAACAATAAACGGAGCACTGAAACAATAAATGAAGCACTGAAACAATAAATGGAACACTGAAAGAAGAAATAGAACACACTGAAACAATAAATGAAGCACTGAAACAATAAATGGAGCACTGAAATAAGAAATAGAGCACTGAAACAATAAATGGAACACTGAAACATTAAATCAAGCACTGAAACAATAAATGGAGCACTGAAACAATAAATGTAACACTGAAACAATAAATGGAGCACTGAAACAATAAATGGATCACTGAAACAATAAATGGAACACTGAAACAATAAATGGAACACTGAAACAATAAATGGAACACTGAAACAATAAACGGATCACTGAAACAAAAAATGAAGCACTGAAACAATAAATGGACCACTGAAACAATAAATGGATCACTGAAACAATAAATGGAGCACTGAAACAATAAATGGAGCACTGAAACAATAAATGAAGCACTGAAACAATAAATGGAGCACTGAAACAATAAATGGAGCACTGAAACAATAAATGGAACACTGAAACAATAAATGGAGCACTGAAACAATAAATGGAACACTGAAAGAAGAAATAGAACACACTGAAAAAATAAATGGAGCACTGAAATAAGAAATAGAGCACTGAAACAAAAAATGGAACACTGAAACATTAAATCAAGCACTGAAACAATAAATGGAACACTGAAACAATAAATGGAGCACTGAAACAATAAATGGAACACTGAAACAATAAATGAAGCACTAAAACAATAAATGGAACACTGAAACAATAAACGGAGCACTGAAACAATAAATGAAGCACTGAAACAATAAATGGAACACTGAAAGAAGAAATAGAACACACTGAAACAATAAATGAAGCACTGAAACAATAAATGGAGCACTGAAATAAGAAATAGAGCACTGAAACAATAAATGGAACACTGAAACATTAAATCAAGCACTGAAACAATAAATGGAGCACTGAAACAATAAATGGAACACTGAAACAATAAATGGAACACTGAAATAATAACTGGATCACTGAAACAATAAATAGAACACTGAAACAATAAATGGAACACTGAAACAATAAATGAACCACTGAAACAATAAATGGAGCACTGAAACAATAAACAGATCACTGAAACAATAAATGAAGCACTGAAACAATAAATGAACCACTGAAACAATAAATGGAGCACTGAAACAATAAACAGATCACTGAAACAATAAATGAAGCACTGAAACAATAAATGTAGCACTGAAACAATAAATAGAACACTGAAACAATAAATGGAGCACAGAAATAAGAAATAGAACACTGAAACATTAAATGGAGCACTGAAACAATAAATGGAACACTGAAACATTAAATGGAAGACTGAAACAATAAATGGAGCACAGAAATAAGAAATAGAACACTGAAACAATAAATGGAGCACTGAAACAATAAATGGAAGACTGAAACAATAAACGGAGCACAGAAATAAGAAATAGAACACTGAAACATTAAATGGAGCACTGAAACAATAAATGGAACACTGAAACATTAAATGGAAGACTGAAACAATAAATGGAGCACAGAAATAAGAATTAGAACACTGAAACAATAAATGGAGCACTGAAACAATAAATGGAAGACTGAAAGAAGAAAAAAAACACACTGAAACAATAAATGAAGCACTGAAACAATAAATGGAGCTCTGAAATTAGAAATAGAGCACTGAAACAATAAATGGAACACTGAAACATTAAATCAAGCACTGAAACAATAAATGGACCACTGAAACAATAAATGGAGCACTGAAACAATAAATGGAGCACTGAAACAATAAATGGAGCACTGAAACAATAAATGGAACACTGAAACAATAAATGAAGCACTGAAACAATAAATGGAGCACTGAAACAATAAATGGAGCACTGAAACATTAAATGGAACACTGAAACAATAAATGGAGCACAGAAATAAGAAATAGAACACTGAAACATTAAATGGAGCACTGAAACAATAAATGGAACACTGAAACATTAAATGGAAGACTGAAACAATAAATGGAGCACAGAAATAAGAATTAGAACACTGAAACAATAAATGGAGCACTGAAACAATAAATGGAAGACTGAAAGAAGAAATCGAACACACTGAAACAATAAATGAAGCACTGAAACAATAAATGGAGCACTGAAATTAGAAATAGAGCACTGAAACAATAAATGGAACACTGAAACATTAAATCAAGCACTGAAACAATAAATGGAGCACTGAAACAATAAATGGAAAACTGAAACAATAAACGGATCACTGAAACAATAAATGGAGCACTGAAACAATAAATGGAACACTGAAACAATAAATGGAGCACTGAAACAATAAATGGAACACTGAAACAATAAATGGAACACTGAAACAATAAACGGATCACTGAAACAAAACATGAAGCACTGAAACAATAAATGGACCACTGAAACAATAAATGGAGCACTGAAACAATAAATGGATCACTGAAACAATAAATGAACCACTAAAACAATAAACGGAGCACTGAAACAATAAACGGATCACTGAAACAATAAATGAAGCACTGAAACAATAAATGGAGCACTGAAATAATAAATGGAACACTGAAACAATAAATGTAGCACTGAAACAATAAATAGAACACTGAAACAATAAATGGAGCACAGAAATAAGAAATAGAACACTGAAACATTAAATGGAGCACTGAAACAATAAATGGAACACTGAAACATTAAATGGAAGACTGAAACAATAAATGGAGCACAGAAATAAGAAATAGAACACTGAAACAATAAATGGAGCACTGAAACAATAAATGGAAGACTGAAACAATAAACGGAGCACAGAAATAAGAAATAGAACACTGAAACATTAAATGGAGCACTGAAACAATAAATGGAACACTGAAACATTAAATGGAAGACTGAAACAATAAATGGAGCACAGAAATAAGAATTAGAACACTGAAACAATAAATGGAGCACTGAAACAATAAATGGAAGACTGAAAGAAGAAAAAGAACACACTGAAACAATAAATGAAGCACTGAAACAATAAATGGAGCTCTGAAATTAGAAATAGAGCACTGAAACAATAAATGGAACACTGAAACATTAAATCAAGCACTGAAACAATAAATGGAGCACTGAAACAATAAATGGAACACTGAAACATTAAATCAAGCACTGAAACAATAAATGGAACACTGAAACAATAAATGGAAAACTGAAACAATAAACGGATCACTGAAACAATAAATGGAGCACTGAAACAATAAATGGAGCACTGAAACAATAAATGGAACACTGAAACAATAAATGGAGCACTGAAACAATAAATGGATCACTGAAACAGTAAATGGAACACTGAAACAATAAATGGAACACTGAAACAATAAATGAAGCACTGAAACAATAAATGGATCACTGAAACAATAAATGAAGCACTGAAACAATAAACGGAGCACTGAAACAATAAATGGATCACTGAAACAATAAATGAAGCACTGAAACAATAAATGGAGCACTGAAACAATAAATGGAACACTGAAACAATAAATGAAGCACTGAAACAATAAATAGAACACTGAAACAATAAATGGAGCACAGAAATAAGAAATAGAACACTGAAACATTAAATGGAAGACTGAAACAATAAATGGAGCACAGAAATAAGAAATAGAACACTGAAACAATAAATGGAGCACTGAAACAATAAATGGAAGACTGAAACAATAAACGGAGCACAGAAATAAGAAATAGAACACTGAAACATTAAATGGAAGACTGAAATTATAAATGGAACACTGAAACAATAAATAGAACACTGAAATAATAAATGAAGCACTAAAACAATAAATGGAGCACTGAAATAATAAATGAAGCACTGAAATAATAAATAGAGCACTGAAATAAGAAATGGAAAACCCTGTGCAGTGTTTGCCATGTTTTTGCCAACGTTCCGGCACTTGTGTGCATAACCACCTAATAATCCACCTCTCCTTTTTCCCTTCTGTATCCTATTTTCAAGTTAAATAAAGAAAATTTGGGAGAAAAATAAAACAACTTGTGGCTTAGAAGATCCCTCCTTTTCACTCCCTTGCAGTAGGAATAAGCAAGAGGGATCAGTAGCTAGGTGTAACAAGACCATTGTTAACTCTGCTCTGACTGGACCTGATTAATCGTTGGATGTAAGCCCCATTGCGTGCCAAATTTTGCGTGAAATAGCTCAGCGCATGATCAGAATTGGACCTTACACCAATGAACGCAATTCAAATCAGAACGTAAATGACACAAACAACTTGAAGGGCGGGGGTGGTAAGGGGCAGATGGACACAGGCCATGTATTATTATTATCCTTTATTTATATGGTGCCACAAAGGGTTTGCAGTGCCGTATGTAACGCCCCCTAGTGGCGTTTTAGTAAACCACGCACCTCAGTGACTACAGGCAGGGGTCAGTTGGGGGGTGAGATAGGTGTTTGCAGAAAAGAAGTGACTCGGGCTGGTTGCTATGGTGACAGCCCAGCCCAGTCTGTGAGAGACTGAAAATAAGAAGGAGGGGCTATAAAAAGGTGAGAAAAAGAGATATATACATAGGAGACAGTGAGAGCAGAGAGCTGTTGTTGGGGACCTGGGACAGATGCGGGAGGATGTACCAGGCTCCCCCGGCATTGCCTGGGAGCGTGAGTGCAGTGACTGAGCAAGGGCAAGTACTGTGTGCCCTGAATAGGGGGAGAAGCCCCAGAGCAAAGACCCCTGGAGAGAAGTAGCAGCATGCAGACATTAAGGCATTGGATTCCAAACTTTACCAGTTCAAGGCACCCTTAGGGCCTCCATAATATTTTCAAGGCACCTCTAAGCCAAAATAATTACCAAGCAGTCCCCCACCTTGCTTACCACTGGCCCTGGCCGAGGCACCCTTGTGAGATTGCCGAGGCACCCCAGGGAGCCTAGGCACACAGTTTGGGAACCACTGCACTAAGGAATGTAGGAACTGCATATGTGTTGGAGATAAGCTACACTGTGATTCTGGCTGAACTGTGAGGAGCTATGGAACTACTGTGACCAGTAGAACCTGGCATGTACTGGTATGTACCGTGATAAAACCAGCAGTGTGACTGCATATACAGAGGGGAGGAGTCCACAATCCCAGAGAGGGGGAGAACCCCATATCACTAAAGAGAACCCCAAAATAAGGGGGGACATTTTGCGTGGTAAAGACCCTGGAGTGAGGGTTGCTACAAAAGGCATGGTAGCTGAAGGCCTCTGTGTACTCTCAGCCCTTGTCAGAGCCAAGGGCTGAGAGTACACAGAGAGAAGTTTCAGAGCCAGGGGCTGAGAGCACACAAAGGAATGTGACAGAGCCCAAAGGAGAAATCATCCCCGCAGATAAGGGGTGAGCTGCAGTTGAGAGTTACACAGCGTGTGTCAGAACTGCATTGAGGAGAAGCTGCCTGCCTGTTAGCATCCATGTGAGTGCCCCTGCAGAGTAGGGGTGAACTGCAGTGAAGTATGGAGTACTGGAGTGTAAGAGACATGTGAACTATGTTATATAACATCTAGATAACATTAAGAACTGTGCAGGAGGAGTAAGGAGATGTACTTGCAACCATATCCATTGCTACAACCATTATGATTATTGTGCTGGAGGAAGAGGAGTGTAAATAAAGAGTTCAATTTGTCATAGAGATGGTCTGGTGCCCAAATTATTCTGACTTTCATTGCACTGCACCACAAAGTGACATCACCTGTGTCCCACTACTTACAAAGAAACACCTGCATCTGCAGGGACCCCCTGATCATATACACCCATGCCCATCAGCTAGCCAGGGCTTGAGGAGGCGCACGGTGTAACCTTTGCACTCCACCCTACACACAGTGACAGGGGGTTACACCTAAACAGAGCATAGATAAAACAGAAGTGGCATCAGGGCAGTACAAAAAACAAAAAACAAAGTGCAATTAAACCAAACAGGTGCACAGGGCAAAGAGGTAAAAGTGAATTCACGAACACTTAGAAGCTAGGAAAGGGAAGGAGAAGAGATGGGAGTGAGCGAAAGCAGGCTGAACCTGTGCCCAGCAGTGTGGGTAGACTAACAGGAATGCGAGGGCAAGGAAGAGGAGAACCAAGGACAGGGGTCGAATGTAGAGGTGCAGAGTCAGTAACAGGAGGAGGAGGACATGAGGATTAGAGGACCATGATCAAGGGAGCTTACAATCTAAAGGAAAGGGACAGACTGACAGGAAACCAAAGATGGGAGTCAGGGTGAGGAAACTAGGAACTGAAGGGAGAGATGAACACTGCTGGGTAGTATGAGGAGCAGAGGAAGAATAAGGGTGAAGTATACTAAGATAGTGAAGAAGGATTATGGATAGGGGATGAGGAGGACCATGGGGAGGTTAGACAGAGAAAGGGTAGCCTTTCCTGGGTTTTATGGATGTGCTAACCACTAAGCCATCGGGGCAGCATGGTGACTTAGTGGTTAGCACTTCTGCCTCACAGCACTGGGGTCATGATTCCCAACCTCATCTGTGTGGAGTTTGTATGTTCTTCCCATGTTTGCGTGGGTTTCCCCTGGGTGCTCCGGTTTCCTCCTACACTGCAAAAACATACTGGTAGGTTAATTGGCTGCTATCAAATTGACGTGTGTGTGTGTGTGTGTGTGTGTGTGTGTGTGTGTGTGTGTGTGTGTGTGTGTGTGTTAGGGAATTTAGACTGAAAGCTCCAACGGGGCAGGGACTGATGTCAGTGAGTTCATCAAGATCATCATCATCAGCATTATTTATTTATAAAGCGCTGCGGAATTAGTGGCGCTATATAAATAAATGATGATGATCTTTTGAAGTTATGCAGGTTAGTGGAAAGCTTGGTAGAATGAAGAAGAAAAGAGGTGAGGCAGTGGACGTGACTGTACAGGGCAAGGAGTATGAATGGAGATGAGGTTGGAGATGTAAGGTGTAGTGGAGTCAGGGGGCTTTGTAGGTGAGGATGAGGTGCTTGAAGAGAATTCTGTAATGGAGGGGGAGCCGGTGCAATGCTTGACAGAGAGGAGAGGCAGAAGTAGACCAGTGGGAGAGGAAGGTTGGTCAAGGTGCAGCATTGAGTATGGACTGAAGAGGAGCGAGACGGGTGCAGGGGAGGCCACTAAGGAGGAGGTTGAAGAAATCAAGGAGGGAGATGATTAGAGAATGGATGAGAGTTTTGATGGCATCAATGGAGAGGAAGGATCTGATTGTAGCTATATTGAGGAGATGGAAGGCGCAGGAATTAATGAGCGATTCGATGTGAAGAATGAAGGAGAGGGCTGAGTCACAGATGTCACCCAACCTGGGGAAGTGAGATGTAGGTATTACCAACGGTGATTGAGACAGTAGGAGGGGAGGATAGTCTGGTACAGTAAGGGCGTGCTGAGAGCGTTTGGACACAGATACAGACGACCCAAGTCCTGTGTTTCTCAAAAGTACACTTGGTTTCAGCGGTATCAGTTGCACCAGATACAAGGTAGGTGTAAGTGCCAACTGATAAGGATGTCCTTACTTTAAAAACTACAGGTATGTGTGCCACTAGATAGCACAGAACATGCGTATACAAGGAATGTTGACTATATTAATGTATTATATGTATAACACGCATTAAAAACATCTTGCATATAAAACAGATTACAGGAAGCACTAACACCCAGAGTCAATCCGAACATATATTGAGATATATTTGGATTTTAATACATTTGGAACTATGCTCAAGTTCTGTGCTTGGAACATGAATCAGCCCCACTGTGTGTATGTATCTGCTGTCTGTCTACTGAGACAGGGTAGTCAGCTTATGTAACACTTAGGGGTATATTTACTAAATTTTAGGTTTGAAAAAGTAGAGATGTTGCCTATAGCAACCAACCAAATTCTAGCTGTCATTTTGTAGAATGCACTAAATAAATGAAAGCTATAATCTGAATCTCCAATTTTTCAAATCCAGAGTTTAGTAAATATACCCCTTAGTATAAGATAGTCAACAGTGCTATGCTTAAAATAAATCATTGTTTTACCCTGCACCCACTTCCTGTGTGAGTGGGATTCTCTCCACAAATGATTGGGCCGAGTGGTCTTACAGTGGTTTCTATTAGATATATTCTCCAGTCACCAAACAGATTCCCAGCGATCTCCCTGTTCCCTGACGATCCACCTGGTGCTTTGTGTAACTGGCAGCAAGGTAGGTGATTAACCCTTGTGTTCAGCCGGCCTGGGGCCATGAAATGCCGGCCGGGTACTGACAGGTTACTTTGTTACTTACTGCCTAATTAGCTGCATAGTGCCAGCACCCTGCCGGGCATCAGAGCGGTATCGTGGGGCTCAGAGCTTTCATATTGGCCAAAAGATTGACGCTTAACACAAAGATCAGTGCGCAAGTCGGCGGGAGACAATGGCCCTGCTCACAGATGGCAGAATGGGGTAAGGACAACCCTAAGAAACAGCGTCATTAATGTGTCCTTTATTTCCATGACACTTCACAGGGCCAGTAATACACTGGGAGTAACTGGTATTATATCAGTGCCAGATTCTGACAGCCAGTGAGAGAGGTGGCTGGGAATATACCAGAGTACAGAGGATGGCTGAGTACTGGGGATATAACAGAGTATAGAGTATGCTGAGTACTGGGGATATAACAGAGTATAGAGTATGCTGAGTACTGGGGATATAACCAGGTGCAGAGTATGCTGAGTACTGGGGATATAACAGAGTATAGAGTATGCTGAGTACTGGGGATATAACAGAGTATAGAGTATGCTGAGTACCAGGAATATAACAGAGTATAGAGTATGCTGAGTACTGGGGATATAACAGAGTATAGAGTATGCTGAGTACTGGGGATATAGCCAGGTGCAGAGTATGCTGAGTACTGGGGATATAACCAGGTGCAGAGTATGCTGAGTACTGGGGATATAACCAGGTGCAGAGTATGCTGAGTACTGGGGATATAACCAGGTGCAGAGTATGGATGAGTACTGGGGATATAACCAGGTGCAGAGTATGCTGAGTACTGGGGATATAACAGAGTATAGAGTATGCTGAGTACTGGGGATATAACAGAGTATAGAGTATGCTGAGTACTGGGGATATAACCAGGTGCAGAGTATGCTGAGTACTGGGGATATAACCAGGTACAGAGTATGGATGAGTACTGGGGATATAACCAGGTACAGAGTATGGATGAGTACTGGGATATAACCAGGTGCAGAGTATGCTGAGTACTGGCGATATAACAGAGTATAGAGTATGCTGAGTACTGGGGATATAACAGAGTATAGAGTATGCTGAGTACTGGGGATATAACCAGGTGCAGAGTATGCTGAGTACTGGGGATATAACCAGGTACAGAGTATGGATGAGTACTGGGGATATAACCAGGTACAGAGTATGGATGAGTACTGGGATATAACCAGGTGCAGAGTATGCTGAGTACTGGGGATATAACCAGGTACAGAGTATGGATGAGTACTGGGGATATAACCAGGTACAGAGTATGGATGAGTACTGGGATATAACCAGGTGCAGAGTATGCTGAGTACTGGGGATATAACCAGGTACAGAGTATGGATGAGTACTGGGGATATAACCAGGTACAGAGTATGGATGAGTACTGGGATATAACCAGGTGCAGAGTATGCTGAGTACTGGCGATATAACAGAGTATAGAGTATGCTGAGTACTGGGGATATAACAGAGTATAGAGTATGCTGAGTACTGGGGATATAACCAGGTGCAGAGTATGCTGAGTACTGGGGATATAACCAGGTACAGAGTATGGATGAGTACTGGGGATATAACCAGGTACAGAGTATGGATGAGTACTGGGATATAACCAGGTGCAGAGTATGCTGAGTACTGGGGATATAACCAGGTACAGAGTATGGATGAGTACTGGGGATATAACCAGGTACAGAGTATGGATGAGTACTGGGATATAACCAGGTGCAGAGTATGCTGAGTACTGGGGATATAACAGAGTATAGAGTATGCTGAGTACTGGGGATATAACAGAGTATAGAGTATGCTGAGTACTGGGGATATAACCAGGTACAGAGTATGGATGAGTACTGGGGATATAACCAGGTACAGAGTATGGATGAGTACTGGGATATAACCAGGTGCAGAGTATGCTGAGTACTGGGGATATAACCAGGTACAGAGTATGGATGAGTACTGGGGATATAACCAGGTACAGAGTATGGATGAGTACTGGGATATAACCAGGTGCAGAGTATGCTGAGTACTGGGGATATAACAGAGTATAGAGTATGCTGAGTACTGGGGATATAACAGAGTATAGAGTATGCTGAGTACTGGGGATATAACCAGGTGCAGAGTATGCTGAGTACTGGGGATATAACCAGGTACAGAGTATGGATGAGTACTGGGGATATAACCAGGTGCAGAGTATGCTGAGTACTGGGGATATAACCAGGTGCAGAGTATGGATGAGTACTGGGGATATAACCAGGTGCAGAGTATGCTGAGTACTGGGGATATTACAGAGTATAGAGTATGGATGAGTACTGGGGATATAGCCAGGTGCAGAGTATGCTGAGTACTGGGGATATAACCAGGTGCAGGGTATGGAAGAGTACTGGGGATATAACCAGGTGCAGAGTATGCTGAGTACTGGGGATATAACCAGGTGCAGAATATGGATGAGTACTGGGATATAACCAGGTGCAGAGTATGCTGAGTACTGGGGATATAACAGAGTATAGAGTATGCTGAGTACTGGGGATATAACAGAGTATAGAGTATGCTGAGTACTGGGGATATAACCAGGTGCAGAGTATGCTGAGTACTGGGGATATAACCAGGTACAGAGTATGGATGAGTACTGGGGATATAACCAGGTGCAGAGTATGGATGAGTACTGGGGATATAACCAGGTGCAGGGTATGCTGTGTACTGGGGATATAACCAGGTACAGAGTATGGATGAGTACTGGGGATATAACCAGGTGCAGGGTATGCTGAGTACTGGGGATATAACCAGGTGCAGGGTATGGATGAGTACTGGGGATATAACCAGGTGCAGGGTATGGAAGAGTACTGGGGATATAACCAGGTGCAGAGTATGCCGAGTACTGGGGATATAACCAGGTACAGAGTACGCTGTGTACTGGGGATATAACCAGGTACAGAGTATGGATGAGTACTGGGGATATAACCAGGTGCAGAGTATGCTGAGTACTGGGGATATAACCAGGTACAGAGTATGGATGAGTACTGGGGATATAACCAGGTGCAGGGTATGCTGAGTACTGGGGATATAACCAGGTGCAGGGTATGGAAGAGTACTGGGGATATAACCAGGTGCAGGGTATGGAAGAGTACTGGGGATATAACCAGGTGCAGAGTATGCTGAGTACTGGGGATATAACCAGGTACAGAGTATGCTGAGTACTGGGGATATAACCAGGTACAGAGTATGGATGAGTACTGGGGATATAACCAGGTGCAGGGTATGCTGAGTACTGGGGATATAACCAGGTGCAGGGTATGCTGAGTACTGGGGATATAACCAGGTACAGAGTATGCTGTGTACTGGGGATATAACCAGGTACAGAGTATGGATGAGTACTGGGGATATAACCAGGTGCAGGGTATGGATGAGTACTGGGGATATAACCAGGTGCAGGGTATGGAAGAGTACTGGGGATATAACCAGGTGCAGAGTATGCTGAGTACTGGGGATATAACCAGGTATAGAGTATGGATGAGTACTGGGGATATAACCAGGTACAGAGTATGCTGAGTACTGGGGATATAACCAGGTACAGAGTATGGATGAGTACTGGGGATATAACCAGGTGCAGGGTATGGATGAGTACTGGGGATATAACCAGGTGCAGGGTATGGAAGAGTACTGGGGATATAACCAGGTGCAGAGTATGCTGAGTACTGGGGATATAACCAGGTATAGAGTATGGATGAGTACTGGGGATATAACCAGGTGCAGAGTATGCTGAGTACTGGGGATATAACCAGGTACAGAGTATGGATGAGTACTGGGGATATAACCAGGTGCAGGGTATGGATGAGTACTGGGGATATAACCAGGTGCAGAGTATGGATAAGTACTCAGTAGGAAGACATTGGGAGCCGATCCACTGATGGCTGACAATGCAGTAACATATGCGTCTGCTGGAACATTCATATTTTGATGTGTTATCTAAGATGTACAACAGACACATGGTAACTAACACGTTATAGTATGTAGAAAACATATGAACCGGACATAAATCACATATCAAACTCATGGCAAGACACACTGTGATTGCCATGTATTCTTACTCACATTTCCATGTGCCTTAATTAAAGTACGTTAAAGCTTAAAACAAATACTTTTCTGTGAAATTAAGGGGTCTATTTATCAAGTTTGCTCCTCGTCAATCAATCTGCATCGCAGCAAATACAGCAATGCATATTTAAGCTCTGCTGCACTTTGCAATGCTGGAGGTGCTCTGGGGGCCCCGGCGAAGCCCCCCCTCCTGCATGAACTGTTTTTACTACTTACCGTCAGCTTAGTGTTGCTGGTGAATGGAGGAAGTGTTATCTGCATGCGCTTGGCACTCCCATGAGTGAGGAGAGGCTTCAGCTTCATCCCATTGTAAATCCCATCCTGAGATGACATTACCTGGCTGCAAAAAGCAAAACTTTTGAAATCTTAATGAATTGGAGAACTGTGCTGCATTAATATGTGGGGTCTGCATTAAGAAACGTTAACTGGATTATGGCAGGAGAAATAGATTTCTCCTCTTCATAAATTATACAATGCCCATTTTATGGAGAAAACTACTGTTTTATCCATTTTTATGGCTGAATTAATAGTGAGATAAAGTAACTCATTTACCTGTACTCCCCCTATCACCAGATCCTACAATCTGGTGTGATCCCTCTTCAGGTCAGGCAGATCTGGTCCAGGCTCTAGAATAAAGCTGTGACCTTAGACCACTCCAACATCCGAAATAGCAGAGCATACGAATGACAGGTCCGGCCACTCAGATTATCTGGTAAATGCAGTAGATTGAGATTTTGTTTAAATAATCTGATTTTATGCCACTAAAACAAGGTTTGGGGCAGAATTATACTTAAATAAGTTTTATGATAAGCACAGAGGACGTCAATTGAGATACAGTTTGGAGATATTAGCTTAAACCTGAACCAAGCCATTTTTTGTTACAATAAATAAAAAAAATGCATTTTATGATGTAGACCTTGTGGCCTCTGTTATAAAACACCAGTGGGGAAATGTATCAAGCTGCGAATTTCCGACAGGATTGAAAAGTGGAGATGTTGCCTATAGCAACCAATCAGATTCTAACTGTCATTTTGTAGAATGCACTAAATAAATGGTTACTAGAATCTGATTGGTTACTATAGGCAAAATCTTCACTTTTCAAACCTGCCGGAAACTCGCAGCTTGATACATTTACTCGCAAGACTAGAATAATATCGTGTTCCATCCAAGTGTTACAAGGATGTCTGTTGTATGTCGCTTACAGGGCTCAGGCAGAGTCTGTGGGAACAGATTTCAATTTCTGTTTTTAATGTGTTGCTTTTGTTCCAATTTCTAGTTTTCCCCCTTTACAGCAAAAATGGAAATGAAGCAGATTTAAAAAAAAATAATGATTAAGCTTCAGCAGTTATTTCCAGCAATGGTTGAACCAGGTGGCTGAATTCTCTCTCTCGGACAGTTCCTCTGTTTGACTCATGACCCAAACATGTGAAAATTGGGACAGCAGTCACCAAAGAGCCACCTGATCTCCCAGCCGGTCCGTGACCTGCAGAACATGTTAATCCTCTTGTCTCCCTAATCCTCCTGTTTCTTTGTAATTATTTGCAGCGTTGTATAACGTTTGGTAAATGGAGATCTGTAGGGCAGGTTAATAGTGGGTGTGCTGAGCTGTGGGATTAGAGGGGAACTGTCCACCTCCTGGTATGTAATACAGTGCTGACTGGAGGGTCCCACAGCTGTTGTGCTGGGTTCAGTGGACCCCACGTTATGCCAGTTACAAGTCACATTCCATCTACAAAATTACTGTCACAAAAGTCATTAAAAGTTGCACTGATCACATACGTGTTTCACGCTATATTTTCTGCATGATCCTATCATGAAATCTGCTATTCTTTACGTTAAGTTTCTATTTCATGTTCCTTTAATACGTGAGGAGTAAATTACTCCCCAGATGTTGTGTGCATACAACAACCGACATAAGTTACATTTGTTCAACAACTGTTGCATTGCAGTATTAATGTGTCAATATGAAGATGAAGGGCGAGATGTACTGAAAAAAACCGCCACTTGTGATTTGTGGAAGTCTGTAAACTGCTGGTAAAACCTGATGTTAAACATTGTGTATTACTTTACATTAGCTTCCGGCCCCGTGCTACTCAGCATCAGACCTGGTCCTCTGGGGAGGAGTTACAAACATGATAGAATGCTGCTGATTGGCTGTCCATCTATTACGTAGGCGGCCTTAGTGGACATTAACTCATTTGGCGTCAGGCACTTTTATAAGGGTTTTTATTTTTAATTGGATTGCATTGAATCAAGATAAGAAGAAGATTTCAGGTGTTTTTTAGGGATACTGCACCACAGGAAATAATATAGGGGCAATAATATTCTAAATAATAATTTTGACAAATTTCATAGACTAAGGGGACACAATTCATTTATTGTAATACTAAGGAGACCAACACTTAGGGGGGGTATTCAATTGTTCCTCCGGGCGCCGCCGGAACGAGCGTGTTAAAACTATTACTGTTTAGATGGTAATTACTCGCTCAATTTCAGCTCGCAGCTCGCTGAAATTGAGCGAGTAAATTACCGTATGAACGGTAATTTTGCGCAATATTACTGTATAAACGGTAATAGTTTTAACGCGCTCGTTCCGGCGGCGCCCGGAGCAACAATTGAATACCCCCCTTAGGGGCATATTCAATTTTTGGCGTTAAAGCCAAAAATCCCGCGGCACCCGCACTATTACTATGATTACGGTAATAGTGCGCGTAAATACCGTTATTACGGTAGTTCTCTCGCTGGATTTCAGGGACCGCGAGCTGAAATCCAGCTTACTATTACCTTAATAACGGTAATAGTTTTAAAGCCGCGGAAAACGGCGAGAATTGAATATGCCCCTTATAGTTCCACAAGAGTGGGCAATATATTTGTATCGGGGTACCAAGAGGTGCCCACTTCCCCTTGGACTGGTCATGTTTGTTGTGGGGTCCAAATGTTTATTCGTCTCACTCCCCTGGAGGACCAACATGAGCTGATGCACAAAATTAGGTTTACATTTTTCTTTTGTTCTCAGATAGTGGGAACACCCCGATGTTTCAGTTATCTTCCTATCAGCTCTACCTCTGATTTCCATCTGGACTTTCGGTGATTTTCGCAGCGGTTCGGCAAGCTGCAGCATGATAGATTTCACGCTTTGTATTATTGACACATAAACATGATGTGCAATGTGGTATTTTGAAAAAAAAAAGTGTTTTTTCAGCAGGTCGGATTTCAGTAAATCTGGTGATATGATAAACACCACTAAAATCGATGAATAGTCCTCAGAGTGACAAAACCACACTTTAGTCAACCCTCCCGGGTCTGTTCTAGACGTGGGACGTCTGCAGAAGTTTGGCCATGAAGATACAGGGTATTCCCACTAGGTGGCGCTGATTAGTGCGAGTATTGGAGCAGGAGATACAGACTGATCATTCTCTCCAGCTGGTGTTTAGGAGAACATTGGCCATGATGTCATCTATAGGCTCTTCCTGTTGCTGCTGTTCTCACCTTCATACCACACCTGACACTCTCCTCCCACATGTGCTCCTTCTCTACTTTCACCACAATTTACTAATAACGTGTACACTTTATCACCCATACTTCCAGTTACTACCGCTGTCACTCCTGCTTCACTGACTGCTGCATTCTTCCATTCTCCAATGCTAACTGCTGTGGGACTGACCACAGAGTAATGTTACTCTTCTTGTTCATTAATTACCTGCGACCTGCTCATCTCTGCATTATTATACTTACTTTCTACACTACCTCATACATCTCACTCTGTCTACTCCATCGCATCCTCTCTATGTCCTCCCTCGTCTGTCTTCCTCTCCAACCCCTGCTTTCTCCCTCCATCCTGTGGTTCTGACACCCCCCAGGACTTCCCCTTGCCACTACCCCCTTCTGCTCCACTGCAACAGCGTCCGTGTCCCACCTCTTCTCCCTACTATGTACCCTCGTCTGCTGCACATGCATTCTCGTCCTCACCCTCTTCTCAGCCTAACCTACCCCCATCAGTCCTACACCATCCCTCACACGTCTCCAGCCCTTACCCTCTCTCACTTCCAAATCCTCCTCATGGCTACTGTTGACATCAGCCAAAACCCTAGGCCCCATCCCAAACCTACTATCAGCCCCTCCCCATCAAAAAACCTCCCACTCACCTCTCACCTCCAATCTCATTCCCGTCCCCTCTCTCACCCACCTCCCCTTCTCCTGTGCACTCTGGAATGATAGATCTGTCTGCAACAAAATGTAAACCATCCACAATCATTTCCTCTCTCTCCTTCGGACTCTGAGCCCTCAAGGATTACTGGATCTCTTTCTCAGACCCCCCCGATGCACTCTTCTTTGGTGGAACCCTCTCTCCCCTCCTTCTCCGTTGAAGTTCACTTAATTTTGCTGTTCTTTCCTCTTTACCTCTGCATCACCATTAACTACTGTCCCGCTGGTTCCCCCTCCCAATTCCTAGACAACGTTGCTGCTTGGCAATACTGTTTCCGCCTTGCTGATCTCCACACTCTCATTCTTGGAGATTAAAACATCCCCATTGACAACCTTCTCAGTACTACTGCTTCTAAACTCCTCCTGCTCACCTCCTTCCATGGCCTCACCCAATGGACGTCATCTGCCAACCACCGTGACAGTCCCTCCCTTGACCTAGTGCTCTCCCACCATATCCAACTTCTCCAATTCAGTCTTCCCCCTCTCTGATCACGTTTCATTCATCCTCTCATACCTGCTGTACCCCCACCCCATGTCGCGTGCACTCAGCAACACCTTAATGGTCTCAACCTCATCCTGTTTTCAATTTCTCTACAACCCCTCCTTGCACCCATTTCTTCTTAGTCTTCCCCCAATGCTGCCGTCTCTCTCTATAGCACCACACACTATAATGTCTTTGATACTGCAGCTCCTACCACCCTCACTGCCAAAGGAGTCACCCCCCCCCCCCCCCACTGCCAAATGCTAATGGAGAAAATCCTGTTCCGTTGCTGACTTTCATCCACTGTAAATTCATCCTTTCTGCCTACTACACTGCCATCTGCCCTGCCAAACCTTCATATTCCTCATCTCCTCCCTGTCTAACCTCTTTGCCACTGTCAATTTGGTTCTCTGCCCTCCCTCATCATTAGTCCCGTCCCCTCTCAGTGCTCAAGACTTTGCTACTTACTAAAGACAAATTGACAATATCCACCATGGAATCTCTCACCAGACCCATCACACCCACCTAAGGCTAAGTTAGACACCAACCCAGTTGTAGCTTCTCCTGTCATTGCCGATTCTTCATTCAAGTTCATGGGCACTTAGTAGCATTGTCTCTATAGCACTGTGCTGGAGGTGCGTCAGCTATTTCAGCTATTACCAGACTTTGTTATAATTCTGTACTATTACCTGTGTAATGTATGTAGAATTTATGTATACGCACAAAAAAGGACATAATTAGGAATCATCTAGTCTTCACCAATCATACAATGTAATAAATATAATCCTATGTGACAAATAACCCATAAAATATTTAACTTTTATTTACTTGCGCTATTTTTTCAACAGCAAAACAAACAACATGTAGAACCAATCTATAGGAACAAAATAGTAAGTACACCCTTGTGGCTTCCAGCACAGTACAGAAGGTCATTGGACCAGGTGCTAATCTAGTGCACGTCATCGATGGGTCTCCAGGAAGTGCAGCCACCTTTATATAAAAGCTAAACCTTTGGCAGCTCAGTCTGGAGAATCCAAGTTTGTGCTACCTTCAAGCCAAGGAGAAAAGACATCTGCAATGATCTCAGAGAAAGAATTGCTGCTGTTCCACCAATGGAGAAGGCCACAAAAATGACAGTTGAACTTGTTAGTCCAGCAGCTAAATTGAGATAGTATTTCAAAAAATCTTCGAGACAACCTCATCCGCAGGGCCGCCATCAGGGGGGTACAGGGGGTACCCTTGTACCGGGCCCAGGCTCACCAGGGGGCCTGGCGGCACACACTTACCAGGGGGCCCGCTGTCTTCAGCCCGGCTGTCACTGTGTCCCTGTGGATGTATGTGAAGCTGTGCGGCGGCCGTGAAAGGTATGGTCAGCGGTCGCCACAGAGTTTTAAAGAAATCTTTAATCTGTGGCGCCCTCCAGCGCCCGGCGCCCTAGGCAAGTGCCTAACCTTGCCTAATGGGAGCACCGGGCCTGAGCGCTACTATATAATAGCACTGAGAGTCTGATTTATCAAGGTGGCCATTCTGAGTGAAACATGCATGTGTTTAAAAACGCACGTAATTCGCCTTCGCAAACTCCCGAGTTCAACAAGGAACAGACCTGAAGATTTGTGCGCTGCATTCAGGTGCTAGTCCGCTCTGCTCTGTTACACGAGACGACGCAGGATACGTCCAATACCTATGTGGATTATACATTCACAAAAGAATGTACAGAAAAAAATATAACTATTCAATCAATGTTACCTGTTAATGATATAAACAATAATGGCAAAACAGTTAAAAACAAAATAAATATCTTTTTTTTCCCATGAAATACATTAGGATGATCTTAATGTCTACTGAACATACAAATACATTGTTACAGCTGCTCCTGATTGCAGACACGTTCTAGCTGTATACACAGCCGTCATCACTAGTAATCAGCACTTACACCTGACCTGTAGCTGTATACAGCCGTCATCACTAGGGATCAGGACTTAGACTAACCCTGTATCTGGAGCAAGAGATAAAGCAGAAAAACAAGTAACTGTGAGATGGCCGGAGCTGGATTGGGACGTGGCTGCGTGGGCTCAAGTTTAGCACGCCGCTACTGACTGCAAGCGAACGCCCCTTCCTCGCCCCATTCACTCCCCGAACTCATAGGCTGTAGTAAGAGATCTTTGTGTACATAGATGCAGCGACCATTGCTGCGTTCACTGGTAGATGAGTGATTTTGTGTGTTGCTGAATCAGTCCCAGACACTCTACAGTAATCTCTACTGATTACTTCTCAGCATCACGGTCATTGGCAGCCGCCTGCAGGATATAGAAGAGGGCACCTTATGTTATACCCTCACACATCCCAATACTGGCGGCATGGGGCCGCAGAGGGATATCGACAGAGCCCAATACGCCAGCCATGTTTCTCTCACTAATGTGTTTTTAATGGACAGAAGCACTATAAGCCTGACCCAGAGCCAAGAAGCCTTCCCTACAAAAGCAATTAACACACAACATTTTTACATAATAGTGTTTGTTTAATGGTCTAAAAAAAAAAGCCAGGCCAGAATATCTGAAGATTTCCCCCAAAACAAAGTACAGGATGAAGTCTCTGGAGGCGAAGAGGAGTTAAAATCTGCAGATAATTGAATTCATTCCCAAGTGTCATCATGCGAAGGCTTCCTGGTACAATTACATTAATATAAGACCATTACCACACAAGGGTCACTGTTAATAGACTTCCCTGCCAAACACTTCCACACTTGTGGTGCTTCATGTTTTCTTTAAGATCCTCATTAATGATTTTAAAAGCATTGGTCGGTTTGCATGCCAGATACTTTAATACGTTTCAGTGTGCCGGACGCATCCGAAGGGACGGCTAATGGATTCCGAGCTGCTATTTTCATTATTCCTACAATTGCTGGATTGCCTTTATTTTGTTCATTAATCTCCCTTCATTCTCAATGTCTTTTTCAAAGTCTTCTTGACAAACTTGAAAACTTTCAGTGTTTACCCAGCAAGTAAGCGCTAATCAGCCTGCGGCTAATGTCTGGTAGATAATTCACTGCAGAACTCGGTCATTCTGCTATTTGTGGCATTTATTTTGTGTTCTTTAAAAGATGATTAACGTCAGGTGTAGAACCGCAATAAATTCTGTCTGGCGATTCTACATCTGAAAATAACACATATTATTATTAAACAAGAAATTGTGATATAATTGAAATGTAGTCGAGATAAGTGAAGTTGTCCACAAAATTTCATGTGATTTAAGTTTTGAGGAGTTGCAAAGTGCCAGTTACACGATCTTCATGTTCCTGTTTTACTTTGTCCTCCTGCAATGTGTTTGAACATTCAAATATCACAGAACTAATAGTTTACGAATAGAGCGGATAACCGACAATCCCTTCATTCCGCATTACGCTGGTGTTTGGGTAAGACGAGCGATAATAAAATAAAAATACAGCACCTGAAATTCATACAATTTATCTGGCTTCATTTGGTGAACCAGGAAAATTACTGCTGATTATTAATTTTCACCCATTGATCACTAAGTGAGAATGTTGATTAGATATTCTAAAACAGACAAATGTGGTAAAATTGCAGACCCAAACCATAGGTATTAAGAGACGTCATAAGTTAAAATATAAGTAGTCAAGCTGAATGGGATGCAACTGATCTATGTGTACTTTCAGTACTTGTAGCAAAAATCCATCTAACTTTGATAAGGTTCAATGAAGAGAAAAACTGTATTGCTGAAATAAGCCACACTAGTTTGGTTTATTACATATTAACATCATTAAAAGATTTAAGAGCAACCCCTCCTCCTTTATCAGCATCTATCAGAAGGTTCTAATGACTTCATAAAGTGTCCCTGTTGACCAAAAGTCAGAAGTCCCAATAACAGCAGCATCTGGTCAAATAAAGCATAGCATGTGTGGCAGAAGTTATCCCCGGATGTCAGCAATGGAGTAAAAGTATGAAAGTATGTCTGCAGATGGAGGCTGACATGTAACCTACCAGTTTACAATCAGAGCTATTGTGTTCGCAGAAATGTAATTTCTTGTTGACTTGTGATTGAGGAAGAGTTAATACTACCGGATTCTGACATCTAATGTCCCTTCCTGTCATTATGTGGTGCGATGTTCTCTGTGCTCTCGATGGCTACAGGGGCATAACAGTGACATCTGTGCCAGGGTCACTACACCGAATGCGAAGCTTTCTCCTACTGTGATGTCAGGTAGGGAAGGATCTAACCCTCCTCCAAGGTGCCCCAAAGAGCTGCTGCCTCCACTACTCTGTTACAGACCAGGGGATAACAAAGCAGAGTCGTCAGATCCGGATCTTCTGTCGCAACCCAACAGCACATTAAAGTGTTTCCTATACAAATGGGGCAAGGGCCACTAGTCACCAGGACGCTTCCTGATCTGTCCCATCAATAAGAGGAGGAAAGTGATAATCTCACTCTCACCATATGACAACTTCATCCCAAAGGAGGAGGTGCCGGGATCGCCACATAAGTCCAATCCCGCTGCCAGGAGCTGACAATGTCTCCACAGAGACCACAGTCCCCTCTCAGTCCTAACCCTCGGCCAGGAGGGGCCATCTTCATATTTTGGGGGAAAAAACTCTTTCCTCTCTCCTTTTCTCACCAACTCAACTTTTTATATATATTTTTCAAATTTTTATCTCTACTTTCATCACTATTATTCCGTTCATTTTATACTTTTTCTGTTTATGACTTTTCATTATCTTCTTTTTTTTTCCACATGTCTAAGGTCTTCCCACCTGTCTGGTTCCACATAGGCCTGTCTCCTACTCCTGACATTTCAGGCGTTGCTACCAGCCCAGCTTCAGTACAAGTCATTCCTGGCCCAGTACAATGTCCAAGCTGCGTATTCCTCTAGCACCTTGTCCGGATGGACATCCATCGATCTCTCTGGCTTTCTCCATCAGTGTTAAATACACTTTAATAATAAAAAAGAGACTCATTCACCAGGAAACCTGAAGTCAATGTTGAACCAAACTCATAGTTCATTTATATATTAAGAGTTAGCGTTAGATTACAGCTGAGACAGCGTAATCACATCTGCAGGATTCCGACTCCTGAAGTCATTTGCGAAATTGTGGCATTACATCCCACTTACACATTCAGCGTATGTACCTTACATACATGTACCTTACATACATGTACCTGGACATACATAGACTAACACACTCCTCTCTTGTGATGCCGGATGTTCTTTGGTGATCTTACATTCAGTTAATTCTAATGGACTTGCAAAGTGGACTCTGTCGCTATGTACTAATAATTGTGTCTGTTATTGTGCATTTACTGGTTTATCTGTATATTTTATGTACGTCTCCTGCAGCCGCTGGGATTGTGATGTATCCAGTGCTGTCCAATATCCCAGTAGTAGCAGGAAGATCAGCACCACATCACCGTCCAGGCTGCTGAATACTTGGCCTGTAAGTCTCCGTGTCTGACTGTAAAACAGATAAACAAAGCTCTGAGTATCTGGATTACAGCTGGAGAGCAGTGACCGGCTCCAGACTTGTCACAAAGGGAATAGTTCTATTATGATCATTCCCTCAAATATTTTTATTTGGTTCAACCTGTGAAACAAATGAATATTCAGCTCTCTATACGCCGGCGGAGACGTGTTTACACATATAACTTACATTCCTTCATATCTGCCTACAGCTGTGTGATTTTGAACAATGTAATTTTCCTGTCAAGCAACAGTGCGTTAATGAATTCAGGGAAATAAATCGCTGTCATGTGACACAAAACGCTCATGGGAGGAGCTGCAAGAACCAGGATGACCTGATTGTCAAACCGACCATTATATGATAATCACTATGGGGAAACTTTCCACGTTTCAGGAATTAATGAAAGATTTCCAAACTGGGCAAATCCAAAGAATGACAAAACTTCGCCCCGTTACAACGTGTGTGTGGGGGTCACTAATCCGGGTACCAACCAGGGCAGTTCCCCTGTTACAACGAATGGTTTCATTTAACATAAGTATAACTGTGATAAAAAGACTGGTTCTCCGGGCCCTGTAAATCTTGCAGAACGTGACCTGAGCCGTAGTGAAATGAGTCTGTTTAGCTTCCTTTGCTTGGAGAGATAACGAGTGAAAGAGTAGAGTCCGCCACACAGGCCCCATCATTTCTGTTTCTTAATTTCAATTTTGGTCTCTATCTGAGTTGTTTTTATGGCCGAAACCTTTAACTACTTCCCCACATCCTGCGACTATTATTGAGATGAGAATAAAATGAGCAGAGATATCAGTGATAATGATGATAATGATGATAATGATGATAATGTGCCTACTCGGAAAGTCATATTCTAAGTGACTCTCACACAAGCCTGGTAATTACTTTAATTTCAGGCCTCACGTCTGTTTCTTTAAACTTTATTTGGGCAGAAATCTTCACTGTGGGAAGAAGGACTCAGAACCATAGATTCCACAAAGTATTAATGTTGCTTTTTAACAAAGATTATTTAGGTCAGTGAGACCAGATGTCCACATTAGTGCAAAGGTTTGGTGTAACGAGATGTGGTACCAGACAACCCTCAATAAAGGTACTGGAACCCCCTCTCCTCCGGTATAATGCCAGTACTCCTCAGATATCACCAGGTGGCACCTACGGATGTATGTAGAAGATATATGTATAATGACCGCCGGCCTGATTCATTAAGGATCTTAAATGAAGAGGTATCTTATTTCAGTCTCCTGGACAAAACCATGTTACAATGCAAGGGGTGCAAACTAGTTTTCTGTTTTGCACAGAAGTTAAATACTGACTGTTTTTTTCATGTAGCACACAAATATCAACTTTAAATGTCAGTGTACAAATCTATTTTGCACCCCTTGCATTGTAACATGGTTTTGTCCAGGACACTGAAATAAGATACCTCTTCATTTAAGATCCTTAATGAATCAGGCCCCGCATCTTGAAAGAGCTGCATACGCCCAGTCACTGATAGAGTTTGTGAACTGGGCACAGAGCTATTCTCCTTTTTTGACCTTTGGCAAACGACAGATGCTATTATTATTATTATCTGCAGTGCCACACATAGGGGAGAACATAGTACACAACAATAGTACACTGCAACACAAAGACAGCACGGAAAATACATAAAAGCACTATACATAACTAATTACCAATTACCAGTCAGCTACAAAGTAACAGGATCTAAGCAGAGAACATAGTAATACAGATCTGGATTGTAAGTTGCAAGACAGTGAGCAGGAAATAGACCATGAGAAGTACATGGGCCGAGGAAGCGGGTCAAGAGGTACAGAGTACCGGGCAGAAGGGTACAAATATGGTGGTCTCAAGTGGGGGAGTAGAGGCGGTATCAGAGGAACAGGGGTTAGGAGGAGGGCTGGTAGGCTGGAGTCTGAATAGGTACCAGAATTTTGTTCTATCACGGTCAGCCACCACAAAGCGGAAGAGCCAGATATTCCAAACTACTAAAAGACTCCAAAAGACACTATGGGGTCTATTTATGATCCTTCGTTTTTTTGACTTGATACTTTTCAATCCTTATCTCCTTGAAAAGGATTGAAAAGTAACGGCTATGTATTAAAAAACTTCTCAGGGACAGCAGTGCCGATAACCTGCTGTCCCTGAGAAGTGACCACCTGATCATCGCAGTCTTATCTCATTTTTCAAGGCTGCGATGATCTTCTCTTTTTTTTTCATTTTTTGTTAGTGCGCATGCGCCGACCGAATAGTTGGTGCATGCGCAGTAACATCCTGGCCGGCAAACTGCAGGATGAGTGACAGGGAGGGATCACATGATCCCTCCACACATGTGCTGTCCAGCTCTGCTCTTCAGCGCGAAAGTTTTCAGATATGTTAATGTACACCAGCTTCAGATGGCTCCAGCTTCAGATGGCTCCAGCTTCAGGTGGCTCCAGCTTCAGGTGGCACCAGCTTCAGGTGGCTCCAGCTTCAGGTGGCTCCAGCTTCAGGTGGCTCCAGCTTCAGGTGGCTCCAGCTTCAGATGGCTCCAGCTTCAGATGGCTCCAGCTTCAGATGGCTCCAGCTTCAGATGGCACCAGCTTCAGATGGCTCCAGCTTCAGATGGCTCCAGCTTCAGATGGCTCCAGCTTCAGATGGCTCCAGCTTCAGATGGCACCAGCTTCAGATGGCTCCAGCTTCAGATGGCTCCAGCTTCAGATGGCTCCAGCTTCAGATGGCTCCAGCTTCAGATGGCACCAGCTTCAGATGGCTCCAGCTTCAGATGGCTCCAGCTTCAGATGGCTCCAGCTTCAGATGGCACCAGCTTCAGATGGCTCCAGCTTCAGATGGCACCAGCTTCAGATGGCACCAGCTTCAGATGGCTCCAGCTTCAGATGGCTCCAGCTTCAGATGGCTCCAGCTTCAGATGACGCCAGCTTCAGATGGAGTACATTAACATGTAGAAAAAGAGAAAAGTTTCTCTAGTTGAACTTTCATACATAGCGGTTCTGAGCACTTCCCATAGACTGTTATGGGGAATGCTCAGAAAAACGATAGGAAATGCAAAGCAGCAGATATCTGCTGCGATGCTTCAATGGTACATAGTGATTTCAGGGTTTACCACAGGAAAAATGCTTGGTAAATAGACCCCTTAGGGCCTCATTCATCAAGGAACGTAAATGCCGATACGTGACATATTTTGCGTAAAATCAGTAAGTGCAAGTCCAGAACCAGACGATACGATAGTGAAGCAGCAACATCCAATCATCTTCGAGCACAAAGGATTCTCGCGGCAGTCTACAATATCAGGGGTGGAACGAGGAGGGGACGGGGCGTATGCCCATAGTCTGTGTACAGTGAGGGCGTATGTCCATGGTCAGTGTACAGTGAGGACGTATGTTCATAGTCTGTGTACAGTGAGGGCGTATGTCCATGGTCAGTGTACAGTGAGGACGTATGTTCATAGTCAGTGTACAGTGAGGGCGTATGTCCATAATCAGTGTACAGTGAGGGCCTATGCCCATAGTCAGTGTACAGTGAGGGCCTATGCCCATAGTCAGTGTACAGTGAGGGCCTATGCCCATAGTCAGTGTACAGTGAGGGCCTATGCCCATAGACAGTGTACAGTGAGGGCGTATGCCCATGGTCAGTGTACAGTGAGGGCGTATGCCCATGGTCAGTGTACAGTGAGGGCATATGCCCATGGTCAGTGTACAGTAAGGACGTATGTCCATAATCAGTGTACAGTGAGGGCCTATGCCCATAGTCAGTGTACAGTAAAGACGTATGCCCATAGTCCGTATACAGTGAGGGCGTATGCCCATGGTCAGTGTACAGTGAGGGTGTATGTTCATAGTCAGTGTACAGTGAGGGCCTATGCCCATAGTCAGTGTACAGTGAGGGCGTATGCCCATGGTCAGTGTACAGTAAGGGCATATGCCCATAGTCAGTGTACAGTGAGGGCGTATGTCCATAGTCAGTGTACAGTGAGGGCGTATGTCCATAATCAGTGTACAGTGAGGGCCTATGCCCATGGTCAGTGTACAGTGAGGGCGTGTGCCCATGGTCAGTGTACAGTGAGGGCGTATGCCCATGGTCAGTGTACAGTGAGGGCATATGCCCATGGTCAGTGTACAGTAAGGACGTATGTCCATAATCAGTGTACAGTGAGGGCCTATGCCCATAGTCAGTGTACAGTAAAGACGTATGCCCATAGTCCGTATACAGTGAGGGCGTATGCCCATGGTCAGTGTACAGTGAGGGCGTATGTCCATAATCAGTGTACAGTGAGGGCCTATGCCCATAGTCAGTGTACAGTGAGGGCGTATGCCCATGGTCAGTGTACAGTAAGGGCATATGCCCATAGTCAGTGTACAGTGAGGGCGTATGTCCATAATCAGTGTACAGTGAGGGCCTATGCCCATAGTCAGTGTACAGTGAGGGCGTATGTCCATGGTCAGTGTACAGTGAGGGCGTATGTCCATGGTCAGTGTACAGTGAGGGCGTATGTCCATAATCAGTGTACAGTGAGGGCCTATGCCCATAGTCAGTGTACAGTGAGGGCGTATGTCCATGGTCAGTGTACAGTGAGGGCGTATGTCCATAATCAGTGTACAGTGAGGGCCTATGCCCATAGTCAGTGTACAGTGAGGGCGTATGCCCATAGTCAGTATACAGTGAGGGCGTATGTTCATAGTCAGTGTACAGTGAGGGCCTATGCCCATAGTCAGTGTACAGTGAGAGCGTATGCAAAGTCAGTGTACAGTGAGGGCGTATGCCCATGGTCAGTGTACAGTGAGGGCGTATGCCCATGGTCAGTGTACAGTAAGGGCGTATGCCCATGGTCAGTGTACAGTAAGGGCGTATGCCCATGGTCAGTGTACAGTGAGGGCGTATGCCCATAGTCAGTGTACAGTGAGGGCGTATGCCCATGGTCAGTGAGTTCCAAGTGTTAGATTTTGAAACAAAGCACAAAAAACAATCCCTCCCACCCCATATTACGCCAATACCCCACCAGCCCTCTCCACCCACATTATGCCAATACCCCCCCCACACCTCTCCACCCATATTAGACCAATATCCCACCACCCCTCTCCCCCACAATATGCCAATACCACCCCTCCCCCCCCACATTAAACCAATACCACCCCAATTACACTAATACACCCCACACATTACACCAATACCAGCCTTACCCCTCTCTCCCACACATTACATGCAAGGGCTGGCTGTCAAAATTTCATCTGGGGGACAAGCACACAGCAGTGATCATATGTGACCCCCAAATCCTCATAATTAACCCCCTCATAATAATCCTTAACCTCCTCATCAATCAATCCCTCATCCTGTCATTACCCTTCTCAAAATCATTAAAGTTAATAACATAATAACATATTTACTAACACTAACCTCGCCGAGTCGCCCATCATTAATTAACCCCCAGACATTACAGATGAACCCCTTATAAGCATTAACTCCTACATGCCCCCCTCATAATTTATGATCCCCTCCTTATAATCATTCAATCCTTTAGCCTCACCATAAGCCCTTCCACATCATTAACTCCTTTATAATAATTAACTCTCTCATCCCCATAATGAATTAACCCTTATTAATTAATAATTTAAAAATCCCATTTATATCCATTAACCTCCATAATCATCACCTCACTCAGCCTCATCAAAAGTCCCCCAAGTACCCCATTAAGATCAATAACCCCTCACCCTCATAAAAAACTCCCAATCATCGTGCTTAACCCTCAACATCCCACCAATTATATTATATCCTCCCTCCACCCCCACTTACCTGCTGCTCCGCCCTCGCTTACCTGCTGCTCCGCCCTCCCGCTAACTGGTCACATGTTAGGCTGGTCACATGTAGGTCCCCCGCTCTGTGCTCTCTCTCTCCCACAGCGCACCCTACAGGCCAGAGGTTATACAGCAGCCTGCTGGGTACAGGGACAGGACACTCCATCATCATTATCATTATTTATTTATATAGTGCCACTGATTCCGCAGCGCTGTACAGAGAACTCACTCACATCAGTTCCTGCCCCATGTGATCCATGCGGCGGTTTAACCTGGAGCATATCTTCTATCACCAGCCCTTAGTGGCACCCCCCCTCCCCCCCCAAAACCCCTGCGCCCTAGGCTGTTGGCTAACGGCCTGGGCCTGGATCTGCTATTGGTTTGCTGTGTATGTTACAGTTTACTCTCTGCATGCTGCTGCAGGTGCTTTGTGGCGCCTTATAAATTAGAGATAATAATAATAGTCCCTGCACACCCTGCAATGTCGCTAGTTCCAGCACAAACCTTTCTCTCCTAAGTAACATTCAGATAGCTGCTGTGTTCAGAGAGATAACGCTACACCACCAGCAATACTGACTACGCTGATATCCTGGATCACGTGACAGTCAAAGTTCTCTTCACCCAAACCAGAGACTGACAATAAATCTCAGGTAAATGTCAAACTAGCTATAATATCTAATCTCATCATCCCGGCCTCTGCCTTGTAAATCCTTTACAGGCCTAGAGAATGGAACATAGATGCGTATGTGTCTTTAAAACCAGTAAGTATAGATTTATAACATAATAGGTGACTGATACCTAATCTACAGGTGACGACGTTCAGACAGACAGAGATACTATGGATGTACCTTGATGCCTAACATGCAGATATACATCACTTCCTCTATAATACTACCAAAGTGTCTATTATATGCCCCTACCAGGTGAGCATACCAGCGTGTGGTGGGTGGTAGGATGGATATAATGCCCCAGCATTGTGCCAATAGCCCCACCTGCCCAATGCTACGCACTGTGAACTTCATCTGACAGATTGGTGCTCAGGACTCTGCCCCCTGTGCCAGCCGGGTGCTGGGCATATGGAGAACCAACTGTTATTAGAGCATGCTTGAATACTCTCCCAGAATTTCCAGAAGGATCCCAAATTTCGGGGAGTCCTTTCGTACACCCAGGAGAGCAGACACGCACCTGGATCCCCGGCAGAGGCGGGGCTTAGTGATGCAATTTGCGCCATAATGCTCCGCCCCTGATGCGCGATACTGTGAATCATGGCATTGCACCGCAGGGGGCGGCCACAGTAACATGATCATGGTCCCATCTGACCTTCCCTCCTGAATCTCCCTTAGGGAAGGTACTAAAAGTTGCCAAGTATATATTAGAGCGGTCCCAGAGTATGTCCACCCTACGAAGCGATGTGATGCTCTTAACGCTCAGGCAATTATTATTATTATTATTATCATCATTTATTTGTTAGGTGCCACAAGGTTTCCGCAGCGCCGCACACAGTACTAACAGTAGACTATACAGGGTGAAAGAGTACAGAACAATAAACACAAAGTACCAATACTTCAGAAACTCCAGGCAGGCAGATGCAATAGACACGGAGCAGAAGAACAGGTATGGAGACAGGAGGGGCAAAGAGGCAATGCACGGCAGTTGCGATGATTTTTTGGGTGAAATACTGTATTACTAGGATGGACAATGACAGTAATGTGAGGGGGTGATTCTACATGACAGTCACAAAAAACACAATCTTATAACATGGGAATGATCAATGAAGAAACCCGTCGGCTTCACGGGTGACATCGCAATCAGCCAATCAGGAGCGGCTATCTGCAGTATTAATGGTGTGGATCTGCGCCTGCATTCAAGTCTGCAGCGGCTCACAATCCTGTGAACATCGCTTCACTGAACTTGGCCAGGATTAGACGCCCGCCATCACCTCCTCAGGCACCAATGCGGATGCATGCAACCCAACTATATATACTAAGGGAGTTATAATGACTTACTTGGTGCGGTGTACTATAGATTTTACCAATGTGGATGTGCAGCACTGCGTAGGCTGGCAGGTCATTAGTTGGAAGGTGCAGAGTGAAATCACACAATTTGCGCTACGCAAACAGGTGTATGATCAACTCTGCATTAGGCCCCAAGTGTCCTCGGGACCCTAGGTGACGTTACTGTAATCTGAGGTAACATATTGGATGGAGCAGTATTGTTCATGGTAAAATTCATAAGAAACATTTTTTAAAAAACACATAAAGACCGACCCCCTCCCCAAATCCTCAATGAGACCCTGGACTGATCTCCGTCAATGAGTGTGGGAATCTCTACTTGGATGGGGGCTGTTCCGGACCACCCTCTGGTGTCAGGACTGGAGTAATGAACAAAATTAGCACCCATATAACAGATGGGACCATAATACTAATAAAACGTTTAAAAGAACACACACACTATAACTTTATATGAGTCAAAGACTCCCCAAACCATTGCTCACCTCTTCTATTATCTTTTTCAATTATTTAACTGTTAATATCAAAAATAATTTTAGATCTCCTTTCTTGCCCAAAAGGAACCACCCTCACACCCCTCCCATACTGTCCAAGTCAGCAAATTGGATAAAGTCATTTCAATTAATATCAAGCAAACTTGATTGTCTTTGTCTGAAATTATGCGTATAGCACGCTACGGTGTAAAAGGGCGTATCCAGCCGCAACACGTGGCAAGAAACAGTTTCTACACTTTTACACACATTCGCACAAACATAAACATTTGTAAATAGTACACATTAATTGTAGTTGCAACACATAGTCATTTATGTCGAAATATAGTAGAATTCATGTTTAATAAAGGAGGTATATGCATACTAGTGAAACCTACGGTTCAGGTTAAGGGAAATGTGTCATGTCTGATATCATATTAATCCCCTTTACATCAGCAGCTGTCCGATGCATTCGGCGAAGAGATCGCACATTGCATACTCTAGTTATTGATGTTAGGGAATAAACCTTTAATATGATATTGACTGTGAAATGCTAATGGACTGATCGTAATTGGAGTTTTGGCGGGAAGAACAGAGCTCATCCCCTGGAGAGATGACCCCCACCTTTGGATTCCTTAGATTGAATCAACCTATGATGTGCAACTCCCTGGACCCTCCTGAAGCCTGGACCAATAGAAGCAAGCTATACCATCTGCATTGTTTCACTGTATCTCTGTTTGCATATAAGCAGTAGCTCTCATGTAGTGTTCAGTCACCTTGACCACAGACTTCAGACCTGAATGACTGTTCACTGGATCCAGAGTGCTTGCGATAAGTAACGGCTGTACTTATTATTTTGCTTGAATTATTCTGCTACTTTTTGAGAATAAATATTTGTGCGTTGGAAACACAAATCGAGATTCGACAATCGTTATTTGATAGCGACAAAACGCTCTTAACAATACAATACAGAGAGCATCCTAGAGACCATTATATACACAATACAGAGAGCACCGTAATAACTGATATACAATACAGAGAGCACCCTAGAGACCGTTATATACAATACAGAGAGAATTCTGTAAACTTTATACTATACAAACTTGCAGCTTTGAGCAATATTAAGGAATAACCAATAATATCCCAGCTGAAACCCACATATAAAATAATAAAATGTACATTGTATCCAATATGCAGAGAGTGGACGGATTATGACAATTAATCCTCTTATTTGGAAGCTTGTACAATATTTCTGCAGATAACGTTATTATAACAAGTGACAGTAACATCCTGAATGTGAAGCCAGACAATAAATTGTTCAGTAAATAGTGAATAAACAAGGTGTTGGAGTGTGTTATAGCTGTGGACTTATCAAATCTCCGCCTGTCAGATAACAATATAATAAGACAAAGATTGTATGTATCAGGCAGAAAACAGAGCTGTAACGGAGGATGGAGAATGGAACTGGTAATCAGTGAGGAGAGGAGTCACCCACTGATACGTTATATAGAGGATGGGGTCACCTCTCCCACTGATTCATTATATAGAGAATGGGGTCACCTCTCAAACCGATACGTTATATAGAGGATGGGGTCACCTCTCCCTATGATGTGACATACAGGGGATAGAGATACATTATACAGGGACTGTGATAGATTGTATATGGAACAGTGATACATTATATAAGGACAGTAATAAAACATAGGGACAGTGATACATTATATAGAGAATGGGGTCACCTCTCCCACTGATACAATAAATAGAGGATGGGGTCACCTCTCCCTATGATGTGATATACAGGGGATAGAGATACATTATACAGGGACTGTGATAGATTGTATATGGAACAGTTATACATTATATAAGGACAGTAATAAAACATAGGGACAGTGATACATTGCATAGAGATAGTAATAGAATACAGGGATAGTGATACAATATAGGGACAGTAACAAAAAATAAGGACAATCAATGATATAATATAGGGACAGTGATACATTATATAAAAACAGTAATAAAACATAGGGACAGTGATACATTATATAGAGAATGGGGTCACCTCTCCCACTGATACAATAAATAGAGGATGGGGTCACCTCTCCCTATGATGTGATATACAGGGGATAGAGATACATTATACAGGGACTGTGATAGATTGTATATGGGACAGTGATACATTATATAAGGACAGTAATAAAACATAGGGACAGTGATACATTGCATAGAGATAGTAATATAATATAGGGACAGTAATAAAACTTAGGGACAATCAATGATATAATATAGGGACAGTGATACATTGTATCAGGACAGTGATACAATACCGGGACAGTGATACATTGTATCAGGATAGTGATACAATACAGGGAGCACCTGCCCTCGCCCCGCCCCCTCCCATTCTCGCACTTCCGGATACACGGAGCCGGCGTCTCCTCCGCTGCTTCCCGGGATCTGATCCGACAATGATCCGCTCGGAGGAGGTGGAGGACCGAGAGCTGGAGATTATCGCTGGACTAAAGGATCAGGGTGAGAGGCGGAGACCCCGGTGCTAACAGGGTGCCCCACCCCAATACCTGGCCCCCTCCCCCAGTATAGCTCCACCTGCACCACAGCCTCCCCACCTGCACCCTGACTACACCACAACCTCCCCACCTGCACCACAGCCTCCCCACCTGCACACTGACTACACCACAGCCTCCCCACCTGCACCCTGACTACACCACAACCTCCCCACCTGCACCACAGCCTCCCCACCTGCACCCTGACTACACCACAACCTCCCCACCTGCACCACAGCCTCCCCACCTGCACCCTGACTACACCACAACCTCCCCACCTGCACCACAGCCTCCCCACCTGCACCCTGACTACATCACAGCCTCCCCACCTGCACCACAGCCTCCCCACCTGCACCACAGCCTCCCCACCTGCACACTGACTACACCACAACCTCCCCACCTGCACCATAACCTCCCCACCTGCACACTGATTACACCACAGCCTCCCCACCTGTGACTACACCACAACCTCCCCACCTGCACCACAACCTCCCCACCTGCACACTGACTACACCACAACCTCCCCACCTGCACCACAGCCTCCCCACCTGCACCCTGACTACACCACAACCTCCCCACCTGCACCACAACCTCCCCACCTGCACACTGATTACACCACAGCCTCCCCACCTGCACCCTGACTACACCACAACCTCCCCACCTGCACCACAGCCTCCCCACCTGCACCCTGACTACACCACAACCTCCCCACCTGCACCACAGCCTCCCCACCTGCACCACAGCCTCCCCACCTGCACACTGACTACACCACAACCTCCCCACCTGCACCACAACCTCCCCACCTGCACACTGATTACACCACAGCCTCCCCACCTGCACACTGACTACACCACAACCTCCCCACCTGCACACTGACTACACCACAACCTCCCCACCTGCACCACAACCTCCCCACCTGCACACTGACTACACCACAGCCTCCCCACCTGCACACTGACTACACCACAACCTCCCCACCTGCACACTGACTACACCACAACCTCCCTCCCTCCACACTGACTACACCACAACCTCCCCACCTGCACGCTAACTACACCACAACCTCCCCACCTGCACGCTAACTACACCACAACCTCCCTCCCTCCACACTGACTACACCACAACCTCCCCACCTGTACACTGACTGCACCACAACCTCTCAACCTGCACCCTAACTACACCACAACCTCCCCACCTGCACACTGACTGCACCACAACCTCCCCACCTGCACACTGACTGCACCACAACCTCCCCACCTGCACACTAACTACACCACAACCTCCCCACCTGCACCCTGACTGCACCACAACCTCCCCACCTGCACACTAACTACACCACAACCTCTCAACCTGCACCCTAACTACACCACAACCTCCCCACCTGCACCCTGACTGCACCACAACCTCCCCACCTGCACCCTGACTGCACCACAACCTCCCCACCTGCACCCTGACTGCACCACAACCTCCCCACCTGCACCCTGACTGCACCACAACCTCCCCACCTGCACCCTGACTGCACCACAACCTCCCCACCTGCACCCTGACTGCACCACAACCTCCCCACCTGCACACTAACTACACCACAACCTCCCCACCTGCACACTGACTACACCACAACCTGCCCCCCTGCACACTGACTACACCACAACCTCTCCACCTGCACATTTCTGTATGCACCACAACCTCTCCACCTGCACACTGACTGCACCACAACCTCCCCACCTGCACACTGACTGCACCATAACCTCTCCACCTGCACACTGACTGCACCACAACCTCTCCACCTGCACATTTCTGTATGCACCACAACCTCTCCACCTGCACATTTCTGTATGCACCACAACCTCTCCACCTGCACACTGACTGCACCACAACCTCTCCACCTGCACACTGACTGCACCACAACCTCTCCACCTGCACATTTCTGTATGCACCACAACCTCTCCACCTGCACATTTCTGTATGCACCACAACCTCTCCACCTGCACACTGACTGCACCACAACCTCTCCACCTGCACACTGACTGCACCACAACCTCTCCACCTGCACACTGACTGCACCACAACCTCCCCACCTGCACACTGACTGCACCACAACCTCCCCACCTGCACCCTCAGTGCACCACAACCTCTCCACCTGCACATTTCTGTATGCACCAACCACAACCTCTCCACCTGCACCACAACCGCACTACACCTCCCCACATGCACACCGACTGCACTACAACCTCTCCACCTGCAACCATCCCACATCCACACTGATTGCACTACAACCTCTCCACCTGCACGCTGACCGCTCTACAACCTCCCCACCTGCACACTAACTACACAGTAATGTCGGTACAGATATACTATAGATCAAGTTTTTATTTTCCTCTATGACTCCAGTTGCTTGTTGCTGTGTGCAGTGTGTGCTAGCGGGAGGGGCAGGGTATGAGTGTGTGTTAGCGGGAGGGGAAGGGTGTGTACGGTGTGTGTTAGCGGGAGGGGAAGGGTGTGTGATGTGTGTGCTAGCGGGAGGGGCAGGGTGTGTACGGTGTGTGTTAGCGGGAAGGGCAGGGTGTGTGTGTGTGCAGGGTGTGTTACCGGGAGGGGCAAGGTGTGTACATTGCATGAACAAGGTGACAGGAGTGGTGTAAAGCAGGTACAGAGTGAAGGATAAGCACACGTTACCCTTTGTATATAAATAGTATTTATTGGAGGTGATGGTAATATGTGAAGCAACAACCCTACAGGGAAGATTTCCTATAATGATATCACTGTCTAATTATATTATATTACTGTCCACAGCTGAAACTTTCTGATTTAAGAGCTTGTAAGGTTCCACTTTATTCATCATTCATCTGTTTATTCTGAATCCAGCCCTCACTAACTGCCGAGAATGAGATCAATATGTCCTCAGGTGTGTATTGGGCCAGCGCCCTGACGCTCAGGTGTCGGGGCGTATTGGGCCAGCGCCCTGACGCTCAGGTGTCGGGGTGTATTGGGCCAGCGCCCTGACGCTCAGGTGTCGGGGCGTATTGGGCCAGCGCCCTGACGCTCAGGTGTCAGGGTGTATTGGGCCAGCGCCCTGACGCTCAGGTGTCGGGGCGTATTGGGCCAGAGCCCTGACGCTCAGGTGTCGGGGCGTATTGGGCCAGCGCCCTGACGCTCAGGTGTCGGGGCGTATTGGGCCAGCGCCCTGACGCTCAGGTGTCGGGGCGTATTGGGCCAGCGCCCTGACGCTCAGGTGTCGGGGCGTATTGGGCCAGCGCCCTGACGCTCAGGTGTCGGGCGTATTGGGCCAGCGCCCTGACGCTCAGGTGTCGGGGCGTATTGGGCCAGCGCCCTGAAGCTCAGGTGTCGGGGCGTATTGGGCCAGCGCCCTGAAGCTCAGGTGTCGGGGCGTATTGGGCCAGCGCCCTGACGCTCAGGTGTCGGGGCGTATTGGGCCAGCGCCCTGACGCTCAGGTGTCGGGGCGTATTGGGCCAGCGCCCTGACGCTCAGGTGTCGGGGCGTATTGGGCCAGCGCCCTGACGCTCAGGTGTCGGGGCGTATTGGGCCAGCGCCCTGACGCTCAGGTGTCGGGGCGTATTGGGCCAGCGCCCTGACGCTCAGGTGTCGGGGCGTATTGGGCCAGCGCCCTGACGCTCAGGTGTCGGGCGTATTGGGCCAGCGCCCTGACGCTCAGGTGTCGGGGCGTATTGGGCCAGCGCCCTGACGCTCAGGTGTCGGGGCGTATTGGGCCAGCGCCCTGACGCTCAGGTGTCGGGGCGTATTGGGCCAGCGCCCTGACGCTCAGGTGTCGGGGCGTATTGGGCCAGCGCCCTGACGCTCAGGTGTCGGGGCGTATTGGGCCAGCGCCCTGACGCTCAGGTGTCGGGGCGTATTGGGCCAGCGCCCTGACGCTCAGGTGTCGGGATGGGAAGGGTCAGAGTCCTGGCGGTCAGGTGTCGGGGCGTATTGGGTCAGCGCTCAGGTGTCGGGCTGGGGAGGGTCAGCGCTGGGATGTTGCACTGTGTGCAGCCTCCTTGTGGTGATGTAATGGGGGATGGTGGGTTTGTATATTGTCCTGGTTGTAGGTCCAGCCTGTGAGCCACAGAGGACGTGAACACACCCACATGCGCACAGCGTATGCCACCATTATACAACTAATTACTTTAGTAATATAAATGTATTTCCACAGTTGACACCGATGGTGTATTCCCCATAAAATCACATTATCTTTGTTATCAGTGGTCTAAGTCTAGAACTCTCCACACTCCACCTGAATGTGTGACACAGACAATCTGCTGTCTCCATATCCCAGTACATCTAGGTTTGCTCAATCCTGTGAGTCCAGTTTTATGTTAAATAACGACCTTATAAAGCTCAAGCAATCCAGCTGCATTTGACGAACTTCATGGGTGCTATAGAGGGGTTAGTCGGAGGGGATAGAGATCTGCGGATAGCAAAAGGTCACTGACCTATATGTAGATCCGATGGCCGGTGCATAGTTCCAGTCTGGTGCCCGGCGTGTAGAACAGACCCCACAGTCTGGTGCCCGGCGTGTAGAACAGACCCCACAGTCTGGTGCCCGGCGTGTAGAACAGACCCCACAGTCTGGTGCCCGGCGTGTAAAACAGACCCCACAGTCTGGTGCCCGGCGTGTAAAACAGACCCCACAGCCTGGTGCAGGCGCGTAGAACAGACCCCACAGTCTATTTTATATGAATCACTAAGTTTCTAATATAAACGGAAGTACTTATCACTGTACACATGACTTACCATATAGTACATAATCCTTTTATATATCGTTTTGTCACATACATAAACTGGGATTTTTTTCTCTGAGTGATTTATTTTGTCTATTTTTAACCTCGGCAGTTCTTAGGCCAACAACATCCTTAGTCCACAGCTGCGCGGTGGCGATTTCAAATGTAAAATCCTGTACCGGAGATCGCTCATTAGAGTCATAGAGGCCAATAGTAGCAGCTTCACAGTGCTTAAAGGGAGGTGGTGGATTTCAAACTATAATATAAAAACACCTGTGTGTATTCTACAATCGAACATTACATGGACATTGAGGAGAAAGCAGAGAAGGCTGAAAATCATAGCAGATATTACCAGGATAAAGGAGAAAGAAAACAACAGAAACTGATAAGTCAGACAAAGGCCGTAAGACAGAAACAAACTGAGGTAGCTTAGGAACGACGGACAATATATAGAAGGAGATTTATCAGGTGTGTCTTCTCTCACTGCTTCTACCTCTCTGGCTTTAGAGTCCACAAACTCTTGGTAGGACAGTTAAGGAACCTTTGAAAGCTCTGCCAATATCACCACGTGAACGATTAGCAGTTGTGAGCAGTTTGGTGGATAAGCTGCGTTTAAAGCTAAATAGAGAGAAGGAAGAGAAGACCTATTGAAGATAGAGAGGGGGTGTCGATCAGACATTGTATACACTACTCCAGGTATACATGATGTATTGAGTGGGATCAGACTTCAGGAATGAAGAAGGTGGATGTCATAAGCTGTTGCAGTGATTAATCCCCGGATACCCCAATACGACAGGTGTGTTATCGGGATAAAGAATCATGCTGTGATTGTAATGTACAGTTACACGGCTTCCGCTATGGAGCAGGGTTCACATATAACTCCTGGCACATAGGAATATGCGGAAAGAAATCCTGGAAGTCAGATGTATGACAAGTGTCTGCCATGGACAAGTCTGATATCAATGTGGTTTTCCTGAAGAAACAATCGGAACATAACTTCATATATCAGGAAAACGATGTATCCAGCAAACAACTGGACGACGTAATACAAAAAGCTGCCAATACCCATAATTAATAATCCTGGAATTGTGGTCTTTCCATCTGATCTGTACACCACGTCCTCTAAGCCGGTCATGTATCCATACATTTTCTTACAATGTCACATACCTGATTAGCTGTCAAATAAATGGCTGACATCATTTTATCACATTGAACTATTATGGTAAAGTATTATATAATATAGTAAATTCTGTTTAGTGATAAATGTTTGCTTGCCTGTAAAATAATAATTCTCAACACATTTGGAATATATGATTCACCGAACTTTAAATATCTCAACTCTCCGTGGGCTCCATATAATCTGGATTCCGTGTGCTCTGGCCAAAGTGTCTCATGATCTTATTGGTGCTAAATCTTTGGTTATTTCCTCTTTTAATTCTTCTGCCTTTGATAACATCGACCTCGCCCTCCTCACCCAGTCTCTCAGCTCTTGGTATAGAACACACCCCTCAATCATATTCTCCAATCATTCCTTCAGTGTCTCCTGCTCAGCTTTCCTTGTATCAGTTGGGGTACCCCCGGGGCTGCACCCCCTTTATCTCATCTCTACATTTCTCCCACTGGTAACCAGATTTGCTGGTTTGGTGTTCAGAGACCCATCCTTGTCCCTCGTCCCGTGTGCTCAGTCCCTCTGACTAACACGTCTGTAATGTCATCCTTCCTCCTGAAACATTATCTCTCCAAAACTAAACTTCTTGTGTTCTCAACTTCCATGAGCACCCACATACCTGAAATCTATATGTCTGTAACTCTCCCATGACCCAGCCCGTTGCCTTGGACTCACAATTACTCCCAGCGTATAATATCTGGCAACATCACGTCTTTGTCTCACTAAGAAAGCTGCTATATACTCTAATAACACCCTGTTATCTCCCTACCATAATTACTACAGCTCATTCCATTAAGCAAACCAACATCTATCAAATCCCTCTCACGCAGTGCCAGACTGATCTTACTATAAACCCCTCCACACCTCTGAATCACCCAGTATGTCTTCACTAGTCTCCATAGTCTCCAGCAACCAACCCCGATAGACCTATCTGATCGAACAATGACCAACTCTTCTCATCCTCCCTTATTACCACTTATCATATCTTCCTCTAGGACTTCTCCCGTGCTGCCCCCATACTTTGAAATGCACTAACCTTCCCTACTCTAACCCCTGTGGGACATATATTCGTACTTCTGTCACCCTACCCTTTATACTTACAGCCATTCCCTGTAATCACATCTTTTCAGATGAGCCCGAAAAATTCTAGAAGCGCCCTTGGTCTAGTTACCTGCTGTAACGTGTGCCCTGTAACAACTCCCCCACCCTGCACCTGTCTATAAGGTAGAACGTAGCTGCATGGCCTTCGTCCTGCGGAGCGCTGTGTCGTACCTCCTCGTGGGAACACTGGCGGCTGCTCCATTGTACAGATAACCACTTGGTTCCTTTTGTTTCGATCCTCTTTAGATTGTAACCTCTTGTGAGCCAGGTTCTCTCCCCTTCTGTTCCACAGAACCCCCTCCTGTTTTGTTTTCAATCCCTGATTGTATAATGCAGCAGAATATAATGTTGCTTTATAAATAAAGGATAATAAGGTATGTATAGGTGCAATAATATTATATATAATATCTAAAAGTAATATAATGTAATAATATAATATGCACAGAAATGTAAAGGTGCAAATGTAAAGACAGGGAATGGGGGAGTGAGGCGATGGGGTGCACTAGTTGGGCTGTGCCCACTTATGGGTACTTGACACATCATGAATGGAGCTATCTCTGTATTGTCCAAGTGAATAATTGAAAATATCCACTCAGAATTTAACCCATGATCCAGAAGCGTATGTCACACGTTAAATTACCATGTACATGGTTAAATGCACTGAAGCGACATGCATCGTAATACTGAAGGGGCTAGACTCTTGTTAGGAGAGCACCCAATATGGCGGCTGCTGGTGTTGGGACAGCACCCGATGGGCCAGCTGCTGGTGTTGGCACAGCACTCGATGGGCCAGCTGCTGGTGTTGGCACAGCACCCGATGGGCCAGCTGCTGGTGTTGGCACAGCACCCGATGGGCCAGCTGCTGGTGTTGGGACAGCACCCGATGGGCCAGCTGCTGGTGTTGGGACAGCACCCGATGGGCCAGCTGCTGGTGTTGGGACAGCACCCGATGGGCCAGCTGCTGGTGTTGGGACAGCACCCGATGGGCCAGCTGCTGGTGTTGGGACAGCACCCGATGGGCCAGCTGCTGGTGTTGGGACAGCACTCGATGGGCCAGCTGCTGGTGTTGGGACAGCACCCGATGGGCCAGCTGCTGGTGTTGGGACAGCACCCGATGGGCCAGCTGCTGGTGTTGGGACAGCACCCGATGGGCCAGCTGCTGGTGTTGGGACAGCACCCGATGGGCCAGCTGCTGGTGTTGGGACAGCACCCGATGGGCCAGCTGCTGGTGTTGGGACAGCACCCGATGGGCCAGCTGCTGGTGTTGGGACAGCACCCGATGGGCCAGCTGCTGGTGTTGGGACAGCACCCGATGGGCCAGCTGCTGGTGTTGGGACAGCACCCGATGGGCCAGCTGCTTGTGTTGGGACAGCACCCGATGGGCCAGCTGCCGGCGTTAGGGGAGCACCCGATGGGCCAGTTGCTGGTGTTGGGACAGCACCCGTTGTGCCTTATGCTGATCTCTCCATGTACACAGTCAGGCTTTAATGTGGTAGTAACTTGTCTTCCAATTGCTGTTTTCAGTGTACAGTATTTAGGCTGATTTGTATGTAGGAGATTTTGTCTCTTTAATACTGAACAAGGATACAAATACTGAGACATTGTGTCCTCACACACCTGTGTAAACATCCACTTTATGTACCTTCCGCTCCCACTGTCTCTCCTCCTGTCGGGGCACAATGGAGCTTTAGGAAGCCGTAAAGAGGATTTGTGCCCGATAATGTGATGCTGACACATAAACAAGTGATTTACAAGACTGTCGGCTGAATGGGAAATACAATAAGAATACAATATGGATGAAGCTCTTCTAACCTGTCCTGGAGATATTCACCCTGTTAGAGGCTGGAGAATGAGAGGATACAATTATATACAATGTATCAAGCTGTATATTCCATCACTGTGTCACGTGTGTATGTGCTAATGTACACGGATACGTTCACACTGACATGACAGTATAGCAGTATATTATCTGTGTGCGGTGTCAGAATACGATCACTGTGAAAGCAGATTTACTGATTGGCCTGTACTCACCCTCCCACCACTTTTACAATGTGTTGTTTTATCTTTACTTTATGCTTTCCAGCCATGTATTGATACCATCAGACAGCTGTTTTATCCAGGGGTAACACGAATAAAGAACTTTGATTGATAATATAGATACAAGGCTGAAGAGCATGCAGGATTAATGATTTAGTAGAAGTTGTAAGAGGGTGTATTCATTTGTTTATCCTAAATAATAATAAAAATATTAATGTGCAAACCAATAAAAACCGTCTGACAGTGGGAAACCTTTCAAATTGTTAGTAGATACCCGCAATCATCATTGTGATTAGTGCAGTTGTGTAACAGACAGTAACACGTCTGATGTCATCATTGGGATTTAGCCCTTGGTAGATAGTGTGAGGTCGGGGGAGACCCCACAGCTGGTGGGTGAGGGGCTCAAAGAGAATTCTGTCTCATTATCTAAATCTCCTTTATTTCATTTCAGCAATTGAACAATTTGAAGAACTTAAAACAGAAAATGAGAAAAATAAGGATGAGGTACGTCTTGAAAATAACCTTTATAACATACACATTTATATAGTGATGTGTAAATCTGTATGTACATACACTATATGGACAAAGGTATTTGGCCTCACCTGTTAATTATTGAATTGAGGTGTTTCAATCAGACCCGTTGCCAGAGGTGTATAACATCCAGCACCAGCCATGCAGTCTCCATTTGTAAACATTTGTGAAAGTCGTTCTGAAGATCTCAGTGACTACAAGCGTGGTACTGTGATAGGATGTGTGGTACTGTGATAGGATGTGTGGTGCTGTGATAGGATGTGCGGTACTGTGATAGGATGTGTGGTACTGTGATAGGATGTGTGGTACTGTGATAGGATGTGCGGTACTGTGATAGGATGTGCGGTACTGTGATAGGATGTGCGGTACTGTGATAGGATGTGCGGTACTGTGATAGGATGTGTGGTACTGTGATAGGATGTGTGGTGCTGTGATAGGATGTGTGGTACTGTGATAGGATGTGCAGTACTGTGATAGGATGTGTGGTGCTGTGATAGGATGTGCGGTACTGTGATAGGATGTGCGGTACTGTGATAGGATGTGCGGTACTGTGATAGGATGTGCGGTACTGTGATAGGATGTGCGGTACTGTGATAGGATGTGCGGTACTGTGATAGGATGTGCGGTACTGTGATAGGATGTGCGGTACTGTGATAGGATGTGCGGTACTGTGATAGGATGTGCGATACTGTGATAGGATGTGCGGTACTGTGATAGGATGTGCGGTGCTGTGATAGGATGTGCGGTACTGTGATAGGATGTGCGGTACTGTGATAGGATGTGCGGTACTGTGATAGGATGTGCGGTACTGTGATAGGATGTGTGGTACTGTGATAGGATGTGTGGTGCTGTGATAGGATGTGTGGTACTGTGATAGGATGTGTGGTACTGTGATAGGATGTGTGGTACTGTGATAGGATGTGTGGTACTGTGATAGGATGTGTGGTACTGTGATAGGATGTGTGGTACTGTGATAGGATGTGTGGTACTGTGATAGGATGTGTGGTGCTGTGATAGGATGTGTGGTACTGTGATAGGATGTGTGATACTGTGAAAGGATGTGCAGTACTGTGATAGGATGTGCGGTACTGTGATAGGATGTGCGGTACTGTGATAGGATGTGCGGTACTGTGATAGGATGTGTGGTGCTGTGATAGGATGTGTGGTACTGTGATAGGATGTGTGGTACTGTGATAGGATGTGTGGTACTGTGATAGGATGTGTGGTACTGTGATAGGATGTGTGGTACTGTGATAGGATGTGTGGTACTGTGATAGGATGTGTGGTGCTGTGATAGGATGTGTGGTACTGTGATAGGATGTGTGGTACTGTGATAGGATGTGTGGTACTGTGATAGGATGTGTGGTACTGTGATAGGATGTGTGGTACTGTGATAGGATGTGTGGTACTGTGATAGGATGTGTGGTACTGTGATAGGATGTGTGGTACTGTGATAGATGTCACCTTTATAATAAGACAGTTCCTGAAATTTCATCCCTGCTGGATATTCTACGGTCAACTGTAAGTGATATTATTAGAAAGTGGAAGCGTTTAGGAACAACAGCAACTCAGCCACGAAGCAGAAGACCATGTAAAATCACAGAGCGGGTTCAACGACTGCTAAGGCGCATGGTGCGTAAAAGTCGCCAACACTCTGCTGATTCCATAGCTGAAGAGTTCCGAACTTCCACTGACATTAATGTAAGAACAAAAACTGTGCAGCGGGAGCTTAATGGAATAGATCTCCATGGCCGAGCAGCTGCATGCAGCCTCACATGGATGGAGTGGTGTAAAGCACATGGACCCGGGACTGTGGAAACGTGTTCTGTGGAGATCATGAATCACGCTTCTCTGTTTGCAGTCAGATGGGAAAGTCTGGGTTTGATGAATGTTGGGAGAACTTTACCTGCGTGACTGCATTATACCAACTGGAACGGAGATTGTGAGCCAGGTCTTCTCGTCCAACATCAGTGTCTGACCTCATAAATGTTCTACAGAATGAATGGGCACAAATTCCCACAGAAACACTCCAACATCTTGTGGAGCCTTCTAAGAAGAGTGGAAGCTGTTATCGCTGCAAAAGGGCGATCAACTCCATATTAAAGTATATGTGTTTAAACACAATGTCATTACAGTCCCTGTTGGTGTAATGGTCAAGCGTCCGAATACTTTTGTTCATGTAGTGTATGTATAAGTGTGTGTGTGTGTGTGTGTGTGTGTATATATAATATATATATATATATACCTATATTATACATGCATGACCCCTGCTTGTATATATAATGCAGGCATGAGACATAAAACATGCATGTACATACCTACCACATGCACACACATATGTACATATAGAACTCATGTGCATATATGTATTTATATATCATGTTATTTAATCATGTGTATATATATTGTGTAATTAATGTCAGGCACAAATGCAGTTGCATCATTTCCGTATTTCCATGTCCCATACGCTGTATGTACGTGTGCTATATACTGTAAGTGACAAAATGGGGTCTCACTTGATGATATCACACTATGTTTGGTGCTTCTCTTTCTTTTGTTTACGTGTGTGTGTGTGTGTGTGTGTGTGTGTGTGTGTGTATATATATATATATATATATGTGTATATGGGCACTTCAGACTTTTCAATGGCAGTACTCACTACCTGAGGAGAGGTTTCCTCATCATGCCAAGGTTTAAGGAGGTTAACATGATATATTTGCTCCTCCCTTCTCCTATCTAACTGGCGGACTCTGTAATTGACAGGACCGACAGCCTCTACAACTTCATATGGACCCTGCCAATGGGCGAAAAGTTTGCTTTCCTGTGTGGGAACCAGGACTAGGACCTTGTCCCCAGGCTTGAAAGATCGAACAACAGCACTTTTATCATAACTTTTTCTCTGTCGTTCCTGAGCCTCTTTTACATGTTGCTGCACAATGGGCCCTATCTTTCCTAGCCTCTCATACATTTGGGACACAAATTGGACCATATTTGGCTCCCTGGGACCTTGCTGCTCCCACCCTTCTTTTAACATATCCAAGATACCCCTGGGCTGTCTCCCAAACAATAACTCAAAGGGACTAAACCCTGTTGAAGCTTGAGGTACCTCACGGATGGCAAACATCAAATAGGGAATAAGAATGTCCCAATCTTTTTTTTCTTGAGCCACTGCTTTCCTGAGCATGTGCTTTAATGTGCGGTTAAAGCGTTCCACCAAGCCATCCGTTTGTGGATGGTATACAGAGGTGTGAAGCGCCGTAACCCCTAGCAACTGGCACATGTCCTTCATCAGTTTAGACATGAATGGAGTACCCTGATCTGTGAGAATTTCTTTGGGTATTCCCAAGCGTGTAAACATCAATACAAGTTCCTTAGCTATGGTGCTGGACTTTATGTTTCGTAGGGGAATTGCCTCTGGATACCTGGTTGCTTAGTCAAGCACCACTAGTATATATTGGTGCCCACGTGTGTATTTTTTCAGTGGCCCCACAAGGTCCATAGCTATCCGTTCAAAGGAAACTTGTACTATTGGTATAGGAATGAGAGGTGCCCTGTACATGGATTTGGGACAGGCTCTCTGACAAATGGGACAGGACCGGCAATACTTTTTCACTGCCATGTGTACACCGGCCAGTAAAACCTAAGCAGAACTCGTTCCCATGTTTTATACTCCCCTAGGTGTTCCCCCACAGACGTGTGTGTGCTGCTTTTAACACTAGGGGTATATGGACCTGAGGAACCATTAATTGTTCTACGTTTTCCCCCTGTACAGTAGCAACTCTATACAGAAAATTATTTTTAACAATAAAATATGGTATACCTTCTGCAGGCTGGGCGGCTTTCACTACCCTCATTTGCTGTAGCGCACAAAACCTTTCTACCATGGTGGCAAGCTCTTCATAAGTTTGTGGGTCTTATTGCAGAACCCACCTTTGCAAATCGCGGTTCAGCCCCCAGATGCAGTGATCTATCGCCAGAACTTCAATAATCCGAGAAGGCGAATTCTCCTCAGGCTGCAGCCATTTCTTTAAAAGACTTGCACTCTGACCAGTTTTTCTTTACCATAGCGCCATCGGTGATAGCGCTGGGCTCGGCCTGGCCCGGAAACTCCAATGCGAGCCAATATCTCAGACTTTAGGCACAAATAATCAGAGGCCCGTTCCTCATCTAGATCCATATAAGCTTGCTGAGCTTCACCAGTCAGATATGGCGCCAGTCTCTCAGCCCAATCTTTAGGAGGCCATTTTGCCCTTTTTGCAAGTCTCTCAAAATACACGATATGCTTCTACGTCATCAGCTGGTGACATTTTCTGGAGAACAGGACCAAGTGGTTCATTTCTGTCATGTCTCAACTGGCTTAACTCTTCCCTTATGAGCCTTGTGTTTTCCACCTGTGCCTCGGTGACTCGTAGCATCTGAGCTTGCTGCGCAGCGGCCACATTCACGAGGGTTCTCAGTACTTCCTCCATGTTGACGTATGCGCGGGTTGGGTAGCGGAAACTTTCTTCCCGGAGTATCCCACTCCTGACACCACTTGTGGCAAGAGCCCGCTACTGCAGAAGTACACGCGAACAACTTCTTCCTTTTTATGTAGTTTTATTGTCAGGATGGTAAATGTTTTGACACCGTATACTTTTACAGCAATTATGGAGACCCTAAACGCTTACTATACATAGACCAGCTCTCACTCAGGACCAGCCAGCTTCCCCAGCGTTGGTCTCAGTGAACAAATGACACAAACAAGCTTTTATACATGATACTCCTCCCCCAGCCTTAGTTTGATG